>NC_079195.1:223651164-223951164 GCF_029499605.1 Hyla sarda
GGGCAGGAGAGAGGACACTGCACCCCCCGGACTGTATATACAGGGGGCAGGAGAGAGGACACTGCACCCCCCCGGACTGTATATACAGGGGGCAGGAGGAAGAGGACACTGCACCCCACCGGACTGTATATACAGGGGGCAGGAGAGAGGACACTGCACCCCCCCGGACCTGTATATACAGGGGGCAGGAGAGAGGACACTGCACCCCCCGGACTGTATATACAGGGGGCAGGAGAGAGGACACTGCACCCCCCGGACTGTATATACAGGGGGCAGGAGAGAGGACACTGCACCCCCCGGACCTGTATATACAGGGGGCAGGAGAGAGGACACTGCACCCCCCGGACCTGTATATACAGGGGGCAGGAGAGAGGACACTGCACCCCCCGGACTGTATATACAGGGGGCAGGAGAGGAGGACACTGCACCCCCCGGACTGTATATACAGGGGGCAGGAGAGAGGACACTGCACCCCCCGGACTGTACATACAGGGGGGCAGGAGAGAGGACACTGCACCCCCCGGACTGTACATACAGGGGGCAAGGAGAGAGGACACTGCACCCCCCGGAACTGTACATACAGGGGGCAGGAGAGAGGACACTGCACCCCCCGGACTGTACATACAGGGGGCAGGAGAGAGGACACTGCACCCCCCGGACTGTACATACAGGGGGCAGGAGAGAGGACACTGCACCCCCCGGACTGTATATACAGGGGGCAGGAGAGAGGACACTGCACCCCCCGGACTGTACATACAGGGGGCAGGAGAGAGGACACTGCACCCCCCGGACTGTACATACAGGGGGCAGGAGAGAGGACACTGCACCCCCCGGACCTGAACATACAGGGGGGCAGGAGAGAGGACACTGCACCCCCCGGACTGTACATACAGGGGGCAGGAGAGAGGACACTGCACCCCCCAGACTGTATATACAGGGGGCAGGAGAGAGGACACTGCACCCCCCAGACTGTATATACAGGGGGCAGGAGAGAGGACACTGCACCCCCCAGACTGTATATACAGGGGGCAGGAGAGAGGGACACTGCACCCCCCGGACCGAACATACAGGGGGCAGGAGAGAGGATCACTGCACCCCCCGGACCGAACATACAGGGGGCAGGAGAGAGGACACTGCACCCCCCGGACTGTACATACAGGGGGCAGGAGAGAGGACACTGCACCCCCCGGACTGTATATACAGGGGGCAGGAGAGAGGACACTGCACCCCCCCGGACCGAACATACAGGGGTCAGGAGAGAGGACACTGCACCCCCCGGACTGTACATACAGGGGGCAGGAGAGAGGACACTGCACCCCCCGGACCGAACATACAGGGGGCAGGAGAGAGGATACTGCACCCCCGGACCGAACATACAGGGGGCAGGAGAGAGGACACTGCACCCTCCGGACTGTACATACAGGGGGCAGGAGAGAGGACACTGCACCCCCCGGACTGTATATACAGGGGGCAGGAGAGAGGGACACTGCACCCCCCGGACCGAACATACAGGGGGCAGGAGAGAGGACACTGCACCCCCCGGACTGTACATACAGGGGGGCAGGAGAGAGGACACTGCACCCCCCGCACCGTATATACAGGGGGCAGGAGAGAGGACACTGCACCCCCGGACCGAACATACAGGGGGCAGGAGAGAGGACACTGCACCCCCCGGACTGTACATACAGGGGGCAGGAGAGAGGATACTGCACCCCCCGGACTGTATATACAGGGGGGCAGGAGAGAGGATACTGCACCCCCCGGACTGTATATACAGGGGGCAGGAGAGAGGACACTGCACCCCCCGGACTGTACATACAGGGGGCAGGAGAGAGGACACTGCACCCCCGGACTGTATATACAGGGGGCAGGAGAGAGGACACTGCACCCCCCGGACTGTATATACAGGGGGCAGGAGAGAGGACACTGCACCCCCCGGACTGTACATACAGGGGGCAGGAGAGAGGATACTGCACCCCCGGACCGAACATACAGGGGGGCAGGAGAGAGGACACTGCACCCCCCGGACTGTACATACAGGGGGCAGGAGAGAGGACACTGCACCCCCCGGACTGTATATACAGGGGGCAGGAGAGAGGACACTGCACCCCCGGACCGAACATACAGGGGGCAGGAGAGAGGACACTGCACCCCCGGACCGAACATACAGGGGGGCAGGAGAGAGGACACTGCACCCCCGGACCCGAACATACAGGGGGCAGGAGAGAGGACACTGCACCCCCCGGACTGTACATACAGGGGGCAGGAGAGAGGACACTGCACCCCCCGGACTGTATATACAGGGGGCAGGAGAGAGGACACTGCACCCCCCGGACCGAACATACAGGGGGCAGGAGAGAGGACACTGCACCCCCCCGGACTGTATATACAGGGGGCAGGAGAGAGGACACTGCACCCCCCGGACTGTATATACAGGGGGCAGGAGAGAGGACACTGCACCCCCCGGACTGTATATACAGGGGGCAGGAGAGAGGATACTGCACCCCCCGGACTGTATATACAGGGGGCAGGAGAGAGGACACTGCACCCCCCGGACCGAACATACAGGGGGCAGGAGAGAGGACACTGCACCCCCCGGACCGAACATACAGGGGGCAGGAGAGAGGACACTGCACCCCCCGGACTGTATATACAGGGGGCAGGAGAGAGAGAGGACACTGCACCCCCCAACCGTACATACAGGGGGGCAGGAGAGAGGACACTGCACCCCCCCGGACTGTACATACAGGGCCCCGGACTGTACATACAGGGGGCAGGAGAGAGGACACTGCACCCCCCGGACTGTACATACAGGGGGCAGGAGAGAGGACACTGCACCCCCCGGACTGTACATACAGGGGGCAGGAGAGAAGACACTGCACCCCCCGGACTGTACATACAGGGGGCAGGAGAGAGGACACTGCACCCCCCGGACTGTATATACAGGGGCAGGAGAGAGGACACTGCACCCCCCGGACTGTATATACAGGGGGCAGGAGAGAGGACACTGCACCCCCCGGACTGTACATACAGGGGGCAGGAGAGAGGACACTGCACCCCCCGGACTGTATATACAGGGGGCAGGAGAGAGGACACTGCACCCCCCGGACTGTACATACAGGGGGCAGGAGAGAGAGAGGACACTGCACCCCCCGGACTGTATATATAGGGGCAGGAGAGAGGACACTGCACCCCCCGGACTGTATATACAGGGGGCAGGAGAGAGGACACTGCACCCCCCGGACTGTATATACAGGGGGCAGGAGAGAGGACACTGCACCCCCCGGACTGTACATACAGGGGACAGGAGAGAGGACACTGCAACCCCCCCCCCCCCCCAGACTGTACATACAGGGGGCAGGAGAGAGGACACTGCACCACCGGACTGTATATACAGGGGGCAGGAGAGAGGACACTGCACCCCCCCCCCCCCAGACTGTACATACAGGGGGCAGGAGAGAGGACACTGCACCCCCCGGACTGTATATACAGGGGGCAGGAGAGAGAGAGGACACTGCACCCCCCGGACTGTATATACAGGGGGCAGGAGAGAGGACACTGCACCCCCCGGAGTGTACATACAGGGGGCAGGAGAGAGGACACTGCACCCCCCGGACTGTACATACAGGGGGCAGGAGAGAGGACACTGCACCCCCCGGACTGTACATACAGGGGGCAGGAGAGAGGACACTGCACCCCCCCCAGACTGTACATACAGGGGGCAGGAGAGAGGACACTGCACCCCCCCCCCAGACTGTACATACAGGGGGCAGGAGAGAGGACACTGCACCCCCCCCCCCCAGACTGTACATACAGGGGGCAGGAGAGAGGACACTGCACCCCCGGACTGTATATACAGGGGGCAGGAGAGAGGATACTGCACCCCCCGGACTGTACATACAGGGGGCAGGAAATAGGACACTGCACCCCCCCCCCCCCCCCCCAGACTGTACATACAGGGGGCAGGAGAGAGGACACTGCACCCCCCCCCCAGACTGTACATACAGGGGGCAGGAGAGAGGACACTCCACCCCCGGACAGTATATACAGGGGGCAGGAGAGAGGACACTGCACCCCCCGGACCGTATATACAGGGGGCAGGAGAGAGGACACTGCACCCCCCCGGACTGTACATACAGGGGGCAGGAGAGAGGACACGGCACCCCCCGGACCGTATATACAGGGGGCAGGAGAGAGGACACTGCACCCCCCCCCCCCCAGACTGTACATACAGGGGGCAGGAGAGAGGACACTGCACCCCCCCCCCCCCAGACTGTACATACAGGGGGCAGGAGAGAGGACACTGCACCCCCCGGACTGTATATACAGGGGGCAGGAGAGAGGATACTGCACCCCCCGGACTGTATATACAGGGGGCAGGAGAGAGGACACTGCACCCCCCGGACTGTACATACAGGGGGCAGGAGAGAGGACACTGCACCCCCCGGACTGTATATACAGGGGGCAGGAGAGAGGACACTGCACCCCCCGGACTGTACATACAGGGGGCAGGAGAGAGGACACTGCACCCCCCGGACCGAACATACAGGGGGCAGGAGAGAGGACACTGCACCCCCCGGACTGTATATACAGGGGACAGGAGAGATGACACTGCACCCCCCGGACTGTAAATACAGGGGGCAGGAGAGAGGACACTGCACCCCCCGGACCGTGTATACAGGGGGCAGGAGAGAGGACACTGCACCCCCCGGACTGTGTATACAGGGGGCAGGAGAGAGGACACTGCACCCCCCGGACTGTACATACAGGGGGCAGGAGAGAGGACACTGCACCTCCGGACTGTACATACAGGGGGCAGGAGAGAGGACACTGCACCCCCCCCCCCCCCAGACTGTACATACAGGGGGCAGGAGAGAGGACACTGCACCCCCCGGACTGTATATACAGGGGGCAGGAGAGAGGATACTGCACCCCCGGACTGTACATACAGGGGGCAGGAGAGAGGGTACTGCACCCCCCGGACTGTACATACAGGGGGCAGGAGAGAGGACACTGCACCCCCCGGACTGTATATACAGGGGGCAGGAGAGGGGACACTGCACCCCCCGGACCGTATATACAGGGGGCAGGAGAGAGGACACTGCACCCCCCGGACTGTACATACAGGGGGCAGGAGAGAGGACACGGCACCCCCCGGACCGTATATACAGGGGGCAGGAGAGAGGACACTGCACCCCCCCCCCCAGACTGTACATACAGGGGGCAGGAGAGAGGACACTGCACCCCCCGGACTGTATATACAGGGGGCAGGAGAGAGGATACTGCACCCCCCGGACTGTACATACAGGGGGCAGGAGAGAGGACACTGAACCCCCGGACTGTACATACAGGGGGCAGGAGCGAGGACACTGCACCCCCCGGACCGAACATACAGGGGGCAGGAGAGAGGACACTGCACCCCCCGGACTGTATATACAGGGGACAGGAGAGATGACACTGCACCCCCCGGACTGTAAATACAGGGGGCAGGAGAGAGGACACTGCACCCCCCGGACTGTGTATACAGGGGGCAGGAGAGAGGACACTGCACCCCCCGGACTGTACATACAGGGGGCAGGAGAGAGGACACTGCACCCCCCGGACTGTACATACAGGGGGCAGGAGAGAGGACACTGCACCCCCGGACTGTATATACAGGGGGCAGGAGAGAGGACACTGCACCCCCCGGACTGTATATACAGGGGGCAGGAGAGAGGACACTGCACCCCCCGGACCGAACATACAGGGGGCAGGAGAGAGGACACTGCACCCCCCGGACCGAACATACAGGGGGCAGGAGAGAGGACACTGCACCCCCCGGACCGTATATACAGGGGGCAGGAGAGAGGACACTGCACCCCCAGACTGTACATACAGGGGGCAGGAGAGAGGACACTGCACCCCCCGGACTGTACATACAGGGGGCAGGAGAGAGGACACTGCACCCCCCGGACCGAACATACAGGGGGCAGGAGAAAGGACACTGCACCCCCGGACTGTACATACAGGGGGCAGGAGAGAGGACACTGCACCCCCCGGACTGTACATACAGGGGGCAGGAGAGAGGACACTGCACCCCCCGGACTGTACATACAGGGGGCAGGAGAGAGGACACTGCACCCCCCGGACTGTACATACAGGGGGCAGGAGAGAGGACACTGCACCCCCCGGACTGTACATACAGGGGGCAGGAGAGAGGACACTGCACCCCCGGACTACACATACAGGGGGCAGGAGAGAGGACACTGCACCCCCCGGAGTGTACATACAGGGTGGCAGGAGAGAGGACACTGCACCCCCCGGACTGTATATACAGGGGGCAGGAGAGAGGACACTGCACCCCCCGGACTGTACATACAGGGGGCAGGAGAGAGGACACTGCCCCCCCCGGACCGAACATACAGGGGACAGGAGAGAGGACACTGCACCCCCCGGACTGTACATACAGGGGGCAGGAGAGAGGACACTGCACCCCCCGGACCGAACATACAGGGGGCAGGAGAGAGGACACTGCACCCCCCGGACCGAACATACAGGGGGCAGGAGAGAGGACACTGCACCCCCCGGACCGAACATACAGGGGGCAGGAGAGAGGACATTGCACCCCCGGACTGTACATACAGGGGGCAGGAGAGAGGACACTGCACCCCCCGGACTGTATATACAGGGGGCAGGAGAGAGGACACTGCACCCCCCGGACTGTACATACAGGGGGCAGGAGAGAGGACACTGCACCCCCCGGAGTGTACATACAGGGGGCAGGAGAGAGGACACTGCACCCCCCGGACTGTACATACAGGGGGCAGGAGAGAGGACACTGCACCCCCCGGACTGTACATACAGGGGGCAGGAGAGAGGACACTGCACCCCCGGACTGTATATACAGGGGGCAGGAGAGAGGACACTGCACCCCCCGGACTGTATATACAGGGGGCAGGAGAGAGGACACTGCACCCCCCGGACCGAACATACAGGGGGCAGGAGAGAGGACACTGCACCCCCCGGACCGAACATACAGGGGGCAGGAGAGAGGACACTGCACCCCCCGGACCGTATATACAGGGGGCAGGAGAGAGGACACTGCACCCCCAGACTGTACATACAGGGGGCAGGAGAGAGGACACTGCACCCCCCGGACTGTACATACAGGGGGCAGGAGAGAGGACACTGCACCCCCCGGACCGAACATACAGGGGGCAGGAGAAAGGACACTGCACCCCCGGACTGTACATACAGGGGGCAGGAGAGAGGACACTGCACCCCCCGGACTGTACATACAGGGGGCAGGAGAGAGGACACTGCACCCCCCGGACTGTACATACAGGGGGCAGGAGAGAGGACACTGCACCCCCCGGACTGTACATACAGGGGGCAGGAGAGAGGACACTGCACCCCCCGGACTGTACATACAGGGGGCAGGAGAGAGGACACTGCACCCCCGGACTACACATACAGGGGGCAGGAGAGAGGACACTGCACCCCCCGGAGTGTACATACAGGGTGGCAGGAGAGAGGACACTGCACCCCCCGGACTGTATATACAGGGGGCAGGAGAGAGGACACTGCACCCCCCGGACTGAACATACAGGGGGCAGGAGAGAGGACACTGCCCCCCCCGGACCGAACATACAGGGGACAGGAGAGAGGACACTGCACCCCCCGGACTGTACATACAGGGGGCAGGAGAGAGGACACTGCACCCCCCGGACCGAACATACAGGGGGCAGGAGAGAGGACACTGCACCCCCCGGACCGAACATACAGGGGGCAGGAGAGAGGACACTGCACCCCCCGGACCGAACATACAGGGGGCAGGAGAGAGGACATTGCACCCCCGGACTGTACATACAGGGGGCAGGAGAGAGGACACTGCACCCCCCAGACTGTATATACAGGGGGCAGGAGAGAGGACACTGCACCCCCCGAACTGTACATACAGGGGGCAGGAGAGAGGACACTGCACCCCCCGGACTGTACATACAGGGGGCAGGAGAGAGGACACTTCACCCCCCGGACTGTACATACAGGGGGCAGGAGAGAGGACACTGCACCCCCCGGACTGTATATACAGGGGGCAGGAGAGAGGACACTGCACCCCCCGGTTTGTACATACAGGGGGCAGGAGAGAGGATACTGCACCCCCCGGACTGTACATACAGGGGGCAGGAGAGAGGACACAGCACCCCCGGACTGTACATACAGGGGGCAGGAAAGAGGACACTGCACCCCCCGGTCTGTACATACAGGGGGCAGGAGAGAGGACACTGCACCCCCCGGACTGTACATACAGGGGGCAGGAGAGAGGACACAGCACCCCCGGACTGTACATACAGGGGGCAGGAAAGAGGACACTGCACCCCCCGAACTGTACATACAGGGGGCAGGAGAGAGGACACTGCACCCCCCGGACTGTATATACAGGGGGCAGGAGAGAGGACACTGCACCCCCCACTGTACATACAGGGGGCAGGAGAGAGGACACTGCACCCCCGAACTGTACATACAGGGGGCAGGAGAGAGGACACTGCACCCCCCACTGTACATACAGGGGGCAGGAGAGAGGACACTGCACCCCCGGACCGTATATACAAGGGGCAGGAGAGAGAGAGAGGACACTGCACCACCGGACCGAACATACAGGGGGCAGGAGAGAGAGAGGACACTGCACCCCCCGGACCGTATATACAAGGGGCACAGGAGAGAGGACACTGCACCCCCCGGACCGTATATACAGGGGGCAGAAGAGAGGACACTGCACCCCCCGGACTGTACATACAGGGGGCAGGAGAGAGGGCA
This sequence comes from Hyla sarda, assembly GCF_029499605.1. Lineage (NCBI taxonomy): Eukaryota > Metazoa > Chordata > Amphibia > Anura > Hylidae > Hyla > Hyla sarda. The sequence continues at coordinate 223,659,961 of NC_079195.1, forward strand.
CTGCACCCCCCGGACCGATCATACAGGGGGCAGGAGAGAGAGAGGACACTGCACCCCCGGACCGAACATACAGGGGGCAGGAGAGAGGACACTGCACCCCCCGGACTGTACATACAGGGGGCAGGAGAGAGGACACTGCACCCCCCGGACCGTATATACAGGGGGCAGGAGAGAGGACACTGCACCCCCCGGACCGTATATACAGGGGGCAGGAGAGAGGACACTGCACCCCCCGGACCGTATATACAGGGGGCAGGAGAGAGTACACTGCACCCCCGGACTGTACATACAGGGGGCAGGAGAGAGGACACTGCACCCCCGGACCGTATATACAGGGGGCAGGAGAGAGAGGACACTCCACCCCCCGGACCGTACTTACAGGGGGCAGGAGAGAGGACACTGCACCCCCGGACTGTATATACAGGGGGCAGGAGAGAGGACACTGCACCCCCCGGACCGTATATACAGGGGGCAGGAGAGAGGACACTGCACCCCCCGGACCGTACATACAGGGGGCAGGAGAGAGGACACTGCACCCCCCGGACCGAACATACAGGGGGCAGGAGAGAGGACACTGCACCCCCCGGACTGTATATACAGGGGGCAGGAGAGAGGACACTGCACCCCCCGGACCGAACATACAGGGGGCAGGAGAGAGGACACTGCACCCCCCGGACTGTACATACAGGGGGCAGGAGAGAGGACACTGCACCCCCCGGACTGTACATACAGGGGGCAGGAGAGAGGACACTGCACCCCCCGGACCGTACATACAGGGGGCAGGAGAGAGGACACTGCACCCCCCGGACTGTACATACAGGGGGCAGGAGAGAGGACACTGCACCCCCGGACTGTATATACAGGGGGCACAGGAGAGAGGACACTGCACCCCCGGACTGTATATACAGGGGGCAGGAGAGATGACACTGCACCCCCCAGACCGTACATACAGGGGGCAGGAGAGAGGACACTGCACCCCCCGGACCGTATATACAGGGGGCAGGAGAGAGGACACTGCACCCCCCGGACTGTACATACAGGGGACAGGAGAGAGGACACTGCACCCCCCGGACTGTATATACAGGGGGCAGGAGAGAGGACACTGCACCCCCCGGACTGTACATACAGGGGGCAGGAGAGAGGACACTGCACCCCCTGGACCGTACATACAGGTGGCAGGAGAGAGGACACTGCACCCCCCGGACTGTACATACAGGGGGCATGAGAGAGGACACTGCACCCCCCGGACTGTACATACAGGGGGCAGGAGAGAGGACACTGCACCCCCGGACCGTATATACAGGGGGCAGGAGAGAGGACACTGCACCCCCGGACTGTACATACAGGGGGCAGGAGAGAGGACACTGCACCCCCCGGACTGTACATACAGAGGGCAGGAGAGAGGACACTGCACCCCCGGACTGTACATACAGGGGGCAGGAGAGAGGACACTGCACCCCCCGGACTGTACATACAGGGGGCACAGGAGAGAGAGAGGACACTGCACCCCCCGGACCGTACATACAGGGGGCAGGAGAGAGGACACTGCACCCCCCGGACCGTATATACAGGGGGCAGGAGAGAGAGAGGACACTGCACCCCCCGGACCGTACATACAGGGGGCAGGAGAGAGGACACTGCACCCCCCAGACTGTACATACAGGGGGCAGGAGAGAGGACACTGCACCCCCCAACCGTACATACAGGGGGCAGGAGAGAGGACACTGCACCCCCGGACTGTACATACAGGGGGCAGGAGAGAGGACACTGCACCCCCCGGACCGTACATACAGGGGGCAGGAGAGAGAGAGGACACTGCACCCCCCGGACTGTACATACAGGGGGCAGGAGAGAGGACACTGCACCCCCCGGACCGTATATACAGGGGGCAGGAGAGAGGACACTGCACCCCCGGACTGTACATACAGGGGGCAGGAGAGAGGACACTGCACCCCCCGGACCGTACATACAGGGGGCAGAAGAGAGGACACTGCACCCCCGGACTGTATATACAGGGGGCACAGGAGAGAGGACACTGCACCCCCGGACTGTATATACAGGGGGCACAGGAGAGAGGACACTGCACCCCGGACTGTATATACAGGGGGCACAGGAGAGAGGACACTGCACCCCCGGACTGTATATACAGGGGGCACAGGAGAGAGGACACTGCACCCCCGGACTGTATATACAGGGGGCACAGGAGAGAGGACACTGCACCCCGGACTGTACATACAGGGGGCAGGAGAGAGGACACTGCACCCCCCGGACTGTACATAAAGGGGGCAGAAGAGAGAGAGGACACTGCACCCTCGGACCGAACATACAGGGGGCAGGAGAGAGGACACTGCACCCCCCGGACTGTACATACAGGGGGCAGGAGACACTGCACCCACCGGACCGAACATACAGGGGGCAGGAGAGAGGGGGCACAGGAGAGGACACTGCACCCCCCAGACCGAACATACAGGGGGCAGGAGAGAGGGGGCACAGGAGAGGACACTTCCCCCCCCCCCCCTGGACTGTACGTACAGGGGGCACAGGAGAGGACACTGCACCCCCGGACTGTACATACAGGGGGCAGGAGAAAGGACACTGCACCCCCCGGACTGTATATACAGGGGGCAGAAGAGAGGGGGTTACAGGGGACATGAGAGGTTACTGCACCCCCCGGGCTGTACAAACAAAGTACAGGAGAGAAACAGAGAGCAGAAGGGGCACAGGGGGCAAGAAAATGGCAGGGAGAGCGGGGCACAGGGGAGTAGGAAAGGGTAGAGAGAAAGGGGGGCAGGGAGAGAGGGCAGAAGGGGCACAGGTCAGCATAGGACAAGTAACATGCCTACAGGGCACAGTTATAAGGGGTGATGCCAGGCCTGGATCCAGATATATCTGGGCTATTGGTTACTACATGTGCAGTGTGCCAGGGCTGTGCGCGCTTCCCTCTCTCTCCGTCCTTCGCCTTTCCTTAAATTATTTCTCAGCTCATGTATTTTTAAACCATTTCTTCTTTCTTCTCCGATATTTGCAGTAAGATCACATTTTATGCTCATCGCCTCAGCAACCAGAGCCTGAACTTCCAAGAGCGCCCGTCTCTCTGGCGAATTTCGCAGGAGTCGCTGCTGGCGAACACAATGCACGGGGAATGTGCAGTCAACAGCCCTCTAACATACTAACTTTACAATTTGTGCTTGCTGTCAGTGAATGGAAACATTTCTTCACATCCTAGTTTCCAAACTGTGGACCTCCAGCTGTTGCAAAATGACAACTCCCAACACGCCCAGACAGTCAACAGCTGGGAGTTGTAGTTTTGCAACAGCTGGAGGTCCACAGTTTGGAAACCACTACCCTAGGAGATAAGGGAAATAAAACCATTAAAGGGGTACTCCGCCGCTAGACATGTTATCCCCTATCCAAAGGTCAAGACATCCCAAACTTGCCCTATAAACTGAATTTCCCTTTTTTTTTTTTTTTAACACATTCTTTACAGGTTCAACATCTGGCCCAGTCGTATCTTAAAGGGGTGCTCTGCTGGAAAAAAAAATTTTGTTAAATCAACTGGTGCCAGAAAGTTAAACAGATATGTAAATTACTTCTATTTAAAAATCTTTATCCTTCGGGACGTATCAGCTTCTTTATGCTCCACAGGAAGTTCTTTTCTTTTTGAATTTCCTTTCTGTTGGACCACAATGCTCTCTGCTGACACCTCTGTCCATGTCAGGAACTGTCCAGAGCAGGAGCAAATCCTCATAGCAAACCTCTCCTGCTCTGGACAGTTCCTGACATGGACAGAGGTGTCAGCAGAGAGCACTGTGGTCAGACTGAAAAGAACTAAACTTCCTGTGGAGCATACAGCAGCTGATAAGTACTGGAAGGATTAAGATATTATAAATAGAATAAATTTACAAATATGTTTAACATTCTGGCATCAGTTGATTTAAATAAAATGTTTTCCTGCGGAGTGCCCTTTTAATACATAATAACGCGTTCATTAGACCCTTTTTCACATTTTCTCCACTATTCTGCACCCGATACCCCATAAAAACAAAATGTTAGAAATCTAATTTATTAGGAAATACTAGAATCTTGCACATACTTAAGTATTCATACCCTTTATTCAGGACTTAGTTAAAGCCACTATTGCAGTGATTCCAGCCTCCATCGTTATGGATGAGGCCACAAGGTTTACACACCTGGATTTGCACATTTTATAATTGTCTCAATAGATTCGCTGGACTAGGTGCGAATGTCGTACCCATCGCTCTACCCTGTTCTTGTTTGTAAATGCCGTTGTTAAAGGGGAACTCCGCTGCTCAGCGTTTGGAACAAACTCTTTAGAATGCTAGAGCCAGCACCGGGAGCTCCTGACATCATAACCCCACCCCCTCATAATGTCACTCCCCGCCCCCTCAATGCAAGTCCATGTACATTGTCAGCTGTGAAACTGTACATAGACAGGGCTGTGTCTGCTCTACAGGCAGTTCTTTCCCCCTCATGCTTTGTTTTTTTCTCTGATATACATTGTCCGCTGTGAGACCTTATATAGACAGGGCTGTGTCTGAGCTCTACAGGCAGTTCTTTACCCCTCATGACTTGGTGTTTGCTCTGATATACATTGTCAGCTGTGAGACCTTATATAGACAGGGCTGTGTCTGAGCTCTACAGGCAGTTCTTTACCCCTCATGGCTCGGTGTTTGCTCTGATATACATTGTCAGCTGTGAGACCTTATATAGACAGGGCTGTGTCTGAGCTCTACAGGCAGTTCTTTACCCCTCATGACTTGGTGTTTGCTCTGATATACATTGTCAGCTGTGAGACCTTATATAGACAGGGTTGTGTCTGAGCTCTACAGGCAGTTCTTTACCCCTCATGACTTGGTGTTTGCTCTGATATACATTGTCAGCTGTGAGACCTTATATAGACAGGGCTGTGTCTGAGCTCTACAGGCAGTTCTTTTCTCCTCATGACTTGGTGTTTGCTCTGATATACATTGTCAGCTGTGAGATCTTATATAGACAGGGCTGTGTCTGAGCTCTACAGGCAGTTCTTTACCCCTCATGGCTTGGTTTTTGCTCTCCTATACATTGTCAGCTGTGAGACCTTATATAGACAGGACTGTGTTTGAGCTCTACAGGCAGTTCTTTACCCCTCATGACTTGGTGTTTGCTCTGATATACATTGTCAGCTGTGAGATCTTATATAGACAGGGTTGTGTCTGAGCTCTACAGGCAGTTCTTTACCCCTCATGGCTTGGTTTTTGCTCTCCTATACATTGTCAGCTGTGAGACCTTATATAGACAGGGCTGTGTCTGAGCTCTACAGGCAGTTCTTTCCTCCTCATGCTTTGGTTTTTGCTGTGATATACATTGTCAGCTGTGAGACCTTATATAGACAGGGCTGTGTCTGAGCTCTACAGGCAGTTCTTTACCCCTCATGGCTTGGTGTTTGCTCTGATATACATTGTCAGCTGTGAGATCTTATATAGACAGGGCTGTGTCTGAGCTCTACAGGCAGTTCTTTCCCACCTCATGGCTTGGTGTTTGCTCTGATATACATTGTCAGCTGTGAGACCTTATATAGACAGGGCTGTGTCTGAGCTCTACAGGCAGTTCTTTACCCCTCATGGCTTGGTGTTTGCTCTGATATACATTGTCAGCTGTGAGATCTTATATAGACAGGGCTGTGTCTGAGCTCTACAGGCAGTTCTTTCCCACCTCATGGCTTGGTGTTTGCTCTGATATACATTGTCAGCTGTGAGACCTTATATAGACAGGGCTGTGTCTGAGCTCTACAGGCAGTTCTTTACCCCTCATGGCTCGGTGTTTGCTCTGATATACATTGTCAGCTGTGAGACCTTATATAGACAGGGCTGTGTCTGAGCTCTACAGGCAGTTCTTTACCCCTCATGGCTCGGTGTTTGCTCTGATATACATTGTCAGCTGTGAGACCTTATATAGACAGGGCTGTGTCTGAGCTCTACAGGCAGTTCTTTACCCCTCATGGCTTGGTGTTTGCTCTGATATACATTGTCAGCTGTGAGACCTTATATAGACAGGGCTGTGTCTGAGCTCTACAGGCAGTTCTTTACCCCTCATGGCTTGGTGTTTGCTCTGATATACATTGTCAGCTGTGAGACCTTATATAGACAGGGCTGTGTCTGAGCTCTACAGGCAGTTCTTTACCCCTCATGGCTCAGTGTTTGCTCTGATATACATTGTCAGCTGTGAGACCTTATATAGACAGGGCTGTGTCTGAGCTCTACAGGCAGTTCTTTACTCCTCATGACTTGGTGTTTGCTCTGATATACATTGTCAACTGTGAGACCTTATATAGACAGGGCTGTGTCTGAGCTCTACAGGCAGTTCTTTACTCCTCATGGCTCAGTGTTTGCTCTGATATACATTGTCAGCTGTGAGACCTTATATAGACAGGGCTGTGTCTGAGCTCTACAGGCAGTTCTTTACCCCTCATGGCTCAGTGTTTGCTCTGATATACATTGTCAGCTGTGAGACCTTATATAGACAGGGCTGTGTCTGAGCTCTACAGGCAGTTCTTTACCCCTCATGGCTCAGTGTTTGCTCTGATATACATTGTCAGCTGTGAGACCTTATATAGACAGGGCTGTGTCTGAGCTCTACAGGCAGTTCTTTACCCCTCATGGCTCAGTGTTTGCTCTGATATACATTGTCAGCTGTGAGACCTTATATAGACAGGGCTGTGTATTGTCCAATCAGATGAATTTACCCCCAGGTGACTCTGACCAAGGCGCAGAAACATCTCACAGATAATCAAGAGAAATGGGAGGAGCCAGAGCTAAATATCAAGTGTCATAGCAGAGGGTTTGAATACTTATATCCATGCAAAATTGTGATCTTTCCTTTTTAATAAATTGTGCAAAAATGTCTAAAAATTCTCTTTGTCATTATGGGGTATATAGAGTGCAGAATGGTGCTGGCAGAGGGGATTAAGTGGTTTTTTGAATACAACACAAGATAACTCTACCACTAGGGGGAGCTCAGTGCATACAGAGTTTATTATTGAGTTCAGTGAATAAATTGTATGGAGCAAGACCCTTTTTTCCCAACCAAGATGCCTCCAGCTGTTGCAGAACTACAACTCCCAGCATGCCCGGACAGCCTTCGGCTGTCCGGTCATGCTGGGAGTTGTAGTTTTGCAACAGCTGGAGGATTAAATGTAAACATAAACATTTCACAGGGATGATTATAACTGTACATGACGTGGGTGTGACCGAAGGTACAGTCATAGGCTGTAGGTTCTCCGTCTGATTAAGCCTCCATGTATAGAAGTCAGTGTCTGATGAATGAGACGCTCGTAGCTGGAGGCCATGATCCTCGCCAACACATGATCTGCTATTCCAACCCAGACATTAATGCCAGTCTCATCATGAATTGTGGACAGATCAGCCGCAGATCCTGCACATGGCAAGAATGTATTATTCTGCCAGAATCTTTCCTATAATCTATCTATCTATCTCATATCTATCTATCTCATATCTATCTATCTCATATCTATCTATCTCATATCTATCTATCTCATATCTATCTATCTCATATCTATCTATCTCATATCTGTCTATCTCATATCTATCTATCTCATATCTGTCTATCTCATATCTATCTATCTCATATCTATCTATCTCATATCTATCTATCTGTCTATCTATCTCATATCTATCTACCTCATATCTATCTATCTCATATCTATCTATCTCATATCTATCTATCTCATATCTATCTATCTCATATCTATCTATCTGTCTATCTATCTCATATCTATCTACCTCATATCTATCTATCTCATATCTATCTATCTCATATCTATCTATCTCATATCTATCTATCTATCTCATATCTATCTATCTATCTATCTCATATCTATCTATCTATCTATCTCATATCTATCTCATATCTATCTATCTATCTCATATCTATCTATCTCTCATCTATCTTTTATCCATAGGATAAAAGATAGAGGTAAAGGGTCAGGTCTACAAGTCCATTCAGGTCAGTAGTTAGTAACAGACAATTCTGGCAGCGATTATAGCCTTGAGGTCCTGTGGATGCGACTATACACGTTCTGTACATGTTCACATTGTCTACATTCGGGTTGGATTGTTGTTAACAGTTTATGTTTACATATCCGGTACTGATCCTGAGTTATATCCTGTATTATACTCCAGAGCTGTACTCACTATTCTGCTGGTGAGGTCACTGTGTACATACATTACATTACTTATCCTGTACTGATCCTGAGTTATATCCTGTATTTTACTCCAGAGCTGAACTCACTATTCTGCTGGTGAGGTCACTGTGTACATACATTACATTACTTATCCTGTACTGATCCTGAGTTATATCCTGTATTATACTCCAGAGCTGCACTCACTATTCTGCTGGTGAGATCACTGTGTACATACATTACATTACTTATCCTGTACTGATCCTGAGTTATATCCTGTATTATACTCCAGAGCTGCACTCACTATTCTGCTAGTGAGGTCACTGTGTACATACATTACATTACTTATCCTGTACTGATCCTGAGTTATATCCTGTATTATACTCCAGAGCTGTACTCACTATTCTGCTGGTGAGGTCACTGTGTACATACATTACATTACTTATCCTGTACTGATCCTGAGTTATATCCTGTATTATACTCCAGAGCTGTACTCACTATTCTGCTGGTGAGGTCACTGTGTACATACATTACATTACTTATCCTGTACTGATCCTGAGATATATCCTGTATTATACTCCAGAGCTGTACTCACTATTCTGCTGGTGAGGTCACTGTGTACATACATTACATTACTTATCCTGTACTGATCCTGAGTTATATCCTGTATTATACTCCAGAGCTGTACTCACTATTCTGCTGGTGAGGTCACTGTGTACATACATTACATTACTTATCCTGTACTGATCCTGAGTTATATCCTGTATTATACTCCAGAGCTGCACTCACTATTCTGCTGGTGAGGTCACTGTGTACATACATTACATTACTTATCCTGTACTGATCCTGAGTTATATCCTGTATTAGACTCCAGAGCTGTACTCACTATTCTGCTGGTGAGGTCACTGTGTACATACATTACATTACTTATCCTGTACTGATCCTGAGTTATATCCTGTATTATACTCCAGAGCTGCACTCACTATTCTGCTGGTGAGGTCACTGTGTACATACATTACATTACTTATCCTGTACTGATCCTGAGTTATATCCTGTATTATACTCCCAGCTGTACTCACTATTCTGCTGGTGAGGTCACTGTGTACATACATTACATTACTTATCCTGTACTGATCCTGAGTTATATCCTGTATTATACTCCAGAGCTGTACTCACTATTCTGCTGGTGAGGTCACTGTGTACATACATTACTTATCCTGTACTGATCCTGAGTTATATCCTGTATTATACTCCAGAGCTGTACTCACTATTCTGCTGGTGAGGTCACTGTGTACATACATTACATTACTTATCCTGTACTGATCCTGAGTTATATCCTGTATTATACCCCAGAGCTGTGCTCACTATTCTGCTGGTGAGGTCACTGTGTACATACATTACATTACTTATCCTGTACTGATCCTGAGTTATATCCTGTATTATACTCCAGAGCTGTACTCACTATTCTGCTGGTGAGGTCACTGTGTACATACATTACATTACTTATCCTGTACTGATCCTGAGTTGTTTCCTTTATTACTATAAATACTATATAGCAGTGGTCTCAAACTGTGCCCCTCCAGATGTTCCAAAACTTCAACTCCCAGCATGCCCGGACAGCCGTTGGCTGTCCGGGCATGCTAGGAGTTGAAGTTTTGCAACATCTGGAGGGCCACAGTTTGAGACCACTGATTTAGAAGCTTGGAAAAGTTGGGTTAAAACAACATATTGGCAATACAGGACCACAAACAAATAAGAAAAACCAAGTAGAAAATGTTCTGTCAGAGAAGAAATCCGCTCTTTGTAGATTACGCACACACGCAGGAGCGGCAGTGTATTCTGCCGCGGAGGTATCTGTGATAGACAGAACACAATGAAACGCAACCGGCAGAGAAGTGAAGCCGGGGACATTTCCAGCCACATGACAGCGCGACGTGACAGCTCTAATGGCGGAAATAATTATTAAACGCGGCCCAGGTATTAAATTAACATCCCATGCCGTCTGCGCTGTGCAACCGGCAATGAAAGGATGTTGTGTTGGCGCCACTTTCATCATCGCTGCAAAATAATCCCGATTTGAAGTGTCAGTATTCTGGTGACATTATGTGCGGAATAAACCTGAAGCCTCAATTATTATCTATGCACAATGTGCAGAAAAAGAACACACGGAAACTTCTAGAGAACAGGGAATTATATACAGTATATACCAGGTTATACTGGCATGGTCCATATGACTATATACAGGAGATATATAACTTATACCAGCTGTGCATATATATTATATACAGTATATACCCAGGTTATACCAGCATGGTCCAGATCACTATATACAGGACATATATAACTTATACCAGCTGTACACATATATATTATATACAGTATATACCCAGGTTATACCAGCATGGTCCATATCACTATATACAGGAGATATATAACTTATTCCAGCTGTACATATATAATTACATACAGTATATACCCAGGTTATACCAGCATGGTCCATATCACTATATACAGGAGATATATAACTTATACCAGCTGTACATATATATTATATACAGTATATACCCAGATTATACCAGCATGGTCCATATCACTATATACAAGAGATATAACTTATACCAGCTGTACATATATAATTATATACAGTATATACCCAGGTTATACCAGCATGGTCCATATCACTATATACAGGAGATATATAACTTATACCAGCTGTGCATATATATTATATACAGTATATACCCAGGTTATACCAGCATGGTCCATATCACTATATACAGGAGATATATAACTTATACCAGCTGTGCATATATATTATATACAGTATATACCCAGGTTATACCAGCATGGTCCATATCACTATATACAGGAGATATATAACTTATACCAGCTGTACATATATAATTATATACAGTATATACCCAGGTTAAACCAGCATGGTCCATATCACTATATACAGGAGATATATAACTTATACCAGCTGTGCATATGTATTATATACAGTATATACCAGGTTATACCAGCATGGTCCATATCACTATATACAGGAGATATATAACTTATACCAGCTATACATCTATATTATATACAGTATATACCCAGGTTATACCAGCATTGTCCATATCACTATATACAGGAGATATATAACTTATACCAGCTGTACATCTAGATTATAAACAGTATATACCAGGTTATACCAGCATGGTCCATATCACTATATACAGGAGATATATATAACTTATACCAGCTGTACATCTATATTATATACAGTATATACCAGGTTATACCAGCATGGTCCAGATCACTATATACAGGAGATATATAACTTATACCAGCTGTACATATATAATTATATACAGTATATTCCCAGGTTATACCAGCATGGTCCATATCACTATATACAGGAGATATATAACTTATACCAGCTGTACATATATATTATATACAGTATATACCCAGGTTAAACCAGCATGGTCCATATCACTATATACAGGAGATATATAACTTATACCAGCTGTACATATATATATATATATTATATACAGTATATACCCAGGTTATACCAGCATGGTCCATATCACTATATACAGGAGATATATAACTTATACCAGCTGTACATATATATTATATACAGTATATACCCTGGTTATACCAGCATGGTCCTTATCAATATATACAGGAGATATATAACTTATACCAGCTGTGCATATATATTATATACAATATATACCAGGTTATACCAGCATGGTCCATATCACTATATACAGGAGATATATAACTTATACCAGCTGTACATATATATTATATACAGTATATACCCAGGTTAAACCAGCATGGTCCATATCACTATATACAGGAGATATATAACTTATTCCAGCTGTACATATATAATTACATACAGTATATACCCAGGTTATACCAGCATGGTCCATATCACTATATACAGGAGATATATAACTTATACCAGCTGTACATATATATTATATACAGTATATACCCAGATTATACCAGCATGGTCCATATCACTATATACAAGAGATATAACTTATACCAGCTGTACATATATAATTATATACAGTATATACCCAGGTTATACCAGCATGGTCCATATCACTATATACAGGAGATATATAACTTATACCAGCTGTACATATATATTATATACAGCATATACCAGGTTATACCAGCATGGTCCATATCACTATATACAGGAGATATATAAGTTATATCAGCTATATATATATTATATACAGTATATACCCAGGTTATACCAGCATGGTCCATGTCACTATATACAGGAGATATATAACTTATACCAGCTGTACATGTATATTATATACAGTATATACCCAGGTTATACCAGCATGGTCCATATCACTATATACAGGAGATATATATAACTTATACCAGCTGTACATCTATATTATATACAGTATATACCAGGTTATACCAGCATGGTCCAGATCACTATATACAGGAGATATATAACTTATACCAGCTGTACATATATAATTATATACAGTATATTCCCAGGTTATACCAGCATGGTCCATATCACTATATACAGGAGATATATAACTTATACCAGCTGTACATATATATTATATACAGTATATACCCAGGTTAAACCAGCATGGTCCATATCACTATATACAGGAGATATATAACTTATACCAGCTGTACATATATATATATATATTATATACAGTATATACCCAGGTTATACCAGCATGGTCCATATCACTATATACAGGAGATATATAACTTATACCAGCTGTACATATATATTATATACAGTATATACCCTGGTTATACCAGCATGGTCCTTATCAATATATACAGGAGATATATAACTTATACCAGCTGTGCATATATATTATATACAATATATACCAGGTTATACCAGCATGGTCCATATCACTATATCCAGGAGATATATAACTTATACCAGCTGTGCATATATATTATATACAGTATATACCCAGGTTATACCAGCATGGTCCATATCACTATATACAGGAGATATATAAGTTATATCAGCTATATATATATTATATACAGTATATACCCAGGTTATACCAGTATGGTCCATGTCACTATATACAAGAGATATATAACTTATACCAGCTGTGCATATATATTATATATACAGTATATATATAGCTTTGTAAATGCCGTCACATTAGCACTACATCTCCCATCATCCTGGTGGCTGCAGTCAGTATTCAGCCGCTGTGAATGTTCCGGCCTCAGACAATGCACATTCCTTATGGGGATTTGCATATATTATTGTGCGGCCTCATTTGCCTCTTTGAGCTGTAGATGTAGAATCATGTCTCACGGTGATAGAACCTTCCGGCCTTAGATATAAAGTCTCTGCTCCCAATTTGGGGAATTATTTGCATCCATTGTTCTCTGGGTTTTCCTACAAGCATTGTACCTATCCCTGAGTCTCCCAAATTATCCTCCCCCTCCATTGCAACATCTGAATATAGTTTAGTGGAACCCGATCCCACTTTCCTGTTGGGCCGATGCCAGGAGATCGCATCATAAAGTCATTCAGCTGCAATTTATATAAACGCTTCCAAAAAATCTTCCAATCCTGCACGAGAGCAACACAAAGTGCGAAGATAGAGCGCCCAGCAGTGTTTCCCAATCAGAGTGCCTCCAGGTGTTGCAAAACTACAACTCCCAGCATGCCCGGACAGCCAAAGGCTGTCCGGGCATGCTGGGAGTTGTAGTTTTGCAACAGCTGGAGGCACCCTGGTTGGAAAACACTGGTCTACAGAACAAGTACTCACTGAGTAGGGACTCAATATTAAGGCTGGGGCATCCCAACATATGTTTGAGAATGATTATGCCCCCACCATGATCACTGTAGGGATGGTATTGGGCAGGTGATGGGCAGTACCTGGTTTCCTCCAGACATGATGCTGCCCCCACCATGATCACTGTAGGGATGGTATTGGGCAGGTGATGGGCAGTGCCTGGTTTCCCCCAGACATGATGCTGCCCCCACCATGATCACTGTGGGGATGGTATTGGGCAGGTGATGAGCAGTGCCCGGTTTGCTCCAGACATGATGCTGCCCCCACCATGATCACTGTAGAGATGGTATTGGGCAGGTGATGGGCAGTGCCTGGTTTCCTCCAGACATGATGCTGCCCCCACCATGATCACTGTAGGGATGGTATTGGGCAGGTGATGGGCAGTGCCCGGTTTGCTCCAGACATGATGCTGCCCCCACCATGATCACTGTAGGGATGGTATTGGGCAGGTGATGGGCAGTGCCTGGTTTCCCCCAGACATGATGCTGCCCCCACTATGATCACTGTAGGGATGGTATTGGGCAGGTGATGGGCAGTACCTGGTTTCCTCCAGGCATGATGCTGCCCCCACCATGATCACTGTAGGGATGGTATTGGGCAGGTGATGGGCAGTGCCTGGTTTCCTCCAGACATGATGCGACCCCCACCATGATCACTGTAGGGATGGTATTGGGCAGGTGATGGGCAGTGCCTGGTTTCCTTCAGACATGATGCTGCCCCCACCATGATCACTGTAGAGATGGTATTGGGCAGTTGATGGGCAGTGCCTGGTTTCCTCCAGACATGATGCTGCCCCCACCATGATCACTGTAGGGATGGTATTGGGCAGGTGATGGGCAGTGCCTGGTTTCCCCCAGACATGATGCTGCCCCCACCATGATCACTGTAGGGATGGTATTGGGCAGGTGATGGGCAGTGCCTGGTTTCCTCCAGACATGATGCTGCCCCCACCATGATCACTGTAGGGATGGTATTGGGCAGGTGATGGGCAGTGCCTGGTTTCCCCCAGACATGATGCTGCCCCCACCATGATCACTGTAGGGATGGTATTGGGGAGGTGATGGGCAGTACCTGGTTTCCTCCAGACATGATGCTGCCCCCACCATGATCACTGTAGGGATGGTATTGGGCAGGTGATGGGCAGTGCCTGGTTTCCTCCAGACATGATGCTGCCCCCACCATGATCACTGTAGGGATGGTATTGGGCAGGTGATGGGCAGTGCCTGGTTTCCTCCAGACATGATGCTGCCCCCACCATGATCACTGTAGGGATGGTATTGGGCAGGTGATGGGCAGTGCCTGGTTTCCTCCAGACATGATGCTGCCCCCACCATGATCACTGTACAGATGGTATTGGGCAGGTGATGGGCAGTGCCTGGTTTCCTCCAGACATGATGCTGCCCCCACCATGATCACTGTAGGGATGGTATTGGGCAGGTGATGGGCAGTGCCTGGTTTCCTCCAGACATGATGCTGCCCCCACCATGATCACTGTAGGGATGGTATTGGGCAGGTGATGGGCAGTGCCTGGTTTCCCCCAGACATGATGCTGCCCCCACCATGATCACTGTAGGGATGGTATTGGGGAGGTGATGGGCAGTGCCTGGTTTCCCCCAGACATGATGCTGCCCCCACCATGATCACTGTAGGGATGGTATTGGGCAGGTGATGGGCAGTGCCTGGTTTCCCCCAGACATGATGCTGCCCCCACCATGATCACTGTAGGGATGGTATTGGGGAGGTGATGGGCAGTGCCTGGTTTCCCCCAGACATGATGCTGCCCCCACCATGATCACTGTAGGGATGGTATTGGGCAGGTGATGGGCAGTGCCTGGTTTCCTCTATACATGATGCTGCCCCCACCATGATCACTGTAGAGATGGTATTGGGCAGGTGATGGGCAGTGCCTGGTTTCCCCCAGACATGATGCTGCCCCCACCATGATCACTGTAGAGATGGTATTGGGCAGGTGATGGGCAGTACCTGGTTTCCTCTATACATGATGCTGCCCCCACCATGATCACTGTAGAGATGGTATTGGGCAGGTGATGGGCAGTACCCGGTTTCCCCCAGACATGATGCTGCCCCCACCATGATCACTGTAGGGATGGTATTGGGCAGGTGATGGGCAGTGCCTGGTTTCCCCCAGACATGATGCTGCCCCCACCATGATCACTGTAGGGATGGTATTGGGCAGGTGATGGGCAGTGCCCGGTTTCCCCCAGACATGATGCTGCCCCCACCATGATCACTGTAGGGATGGTATTGGGCAGGTGATGGGCAGTGCCTGGTTTCCTCCAGGCATGATGCTGCCCCCACCATGATCACTGTAGGGATGGTATTGGGCAGGTGATGGGCAGTGCCTGGTTTCCTCCAGACATGATGCTGCCCCCACCATGATCACTGTAGAGATGGTATTGGGCAGGTGATGGGCAGTACCCGGTTTCCCCCAGACATGATGCTGCCCCCACCATGATCACTGTAGGGATGGTATTGGGCAGGTGATGGGCAGTGCCTGGTTTCCCCCAGACATGATGCTGCCCCCACCATGATCACTGTAGGGATGGTATTGGGCAGGTGATGGGCAGTGCCCGGTTTCCCCCAGACATGATGCTGCCCCCACCATGATCACTGTAGGGATGGTATTGGGCAGGTGATGGGCAGTGCCTGGTTTCCTCCAGACATGATGCTGTCCCCACCATGATCACTGTAGGGATGGTATTGGGCAGGTGATGGGCAGTACCTGGTCTCCTCCCGACATGATGCTGCCCCCCACCATGATCACTGTAGGGATGGTATTGGGCAGGTGAGGAGTAGTGTACACAAGAGCTGGGGAGATCAGCTGATCGCCCCCATCACCCCATTTTATAGGGAGTTGTCTATGATGACTGTTGCAACCTTGTTCGTTTATGACTATAATATAAATACATAATTTCCCAAATTGTAGCAAAGGAAAAAATCTACAATACACCAACATGTGATAAAAATTAAATTGTTTCTGTAGGAGGAATTTTGTTATTTTATGCGGTTACAATTCTGTCCAAGAATAAATAATATGAACTAAAAAAATATTACAATAAGGAAAATGGGTACAACGAAATTAACACAGAGAAGATTTGCGTCCCCTCCCCCTGCTGGACTAGTGTGAGAGACGTGTGTAACCCCCAATATATAAGAAAACAAAACGTTATTCTGTCACTGTAATTCCTGATTCATTATTGTATAACTATATTTAGAACATTTGTAACAACAACACATAAGTAATCTAGAATAGTGAGTACAGCTCTGGAGTATAATACAGGATATAACTCATGATCAGTACAGGATAAGTAATGTAATGTATGTACACAGTGACCCCACCAGCAGAATAGTGAGTACAGCTCTGGAGTATAATACAGGATATAACTCAGGATCAGTACAGGATAAGTAATGTAATGTATGTACACAGTGACCCCACCAGCAGAATAGTGAGTACAGCTCTGGAGTATAATACAGGATATAACTCAGGATCAGTACAGGATAAGTAATGTAATGTATGTACACAGTGACCTCACCAGCAGAATAGTGAGTACAGCTCTGGAGTATAATACAGGATATAACTCAGGATCAGTACAGGATAAGTAATGTAATGTATGTACACAGTGACCTCACCAGCAGAATAGTGAGTACAGCTCTGGAGTATAATACAGGATATAACTCAGGATCAGTACAGGATAAGTAATGTAATGTATGTACACAGTGACCTCACCAGCAGAATAGTGAGTACAGCTCTGGAGTATAATACAGGATATAACTCAGGATCAGTACAGGATAAGTAATGTAATGTATGTACACAGTGACCTCACCAGCAGAATAGTGAGTGCAGCTCTGGAGTATAATACAGGATATAAATAGAGATTTTCCTAGCTTGTGACGGAAAATATAAGTTATATGAAGACAGGAGGCGAGTATCTTATGCATTAATCTTTCTTTATTAATGCCCATAGCAGAATATTCACTATTCAATTAAACGTAATGGAGAAAAAACTTCAAAACTACAACTCCCAGCAGTCCTTGGGGCACAATAGCCACTCCTATCCCTGTAGCCCCTATATAAGGACTGCCCCTTCATCTAACTTCCTCTTTCTTCATGCGAAACACCGCCGCACTGGACTAGAGATGATAACCGATCAGCACCGCAATCTTCCGACGTCGCAGCCAGCCGGCCCGATATCTTGGGTGTCGAAGATCCACCGGCAAACTCCAACTGTGTCTCAACAGAGACCCTAGGTAAGAAAAAACGATTTGGACCAACAGGTCATCCGTACACCGGACACCAACAGCGATCGGTAATCTCATTCGCCTGCTGCACAGTAACCGGAATGGTCTTCCAACCGGCCCTAGACCCTTAGGACCTCAGGGCGCAGCCTCGCTCCAACGGGAGCCGAAGGACTCTAACTTCTGGAGACAGATGTCGTCCCAACGGGGACCAAGGAACCCGAACATTAGTTCGAACGTATCAACCGCCAACCTGGATCCACCATCTGCGTTCAGTAACCTGAGAATAGAACAAAAGACACGTAATAGGGTGGGTAGGGAGGGAAGATACTCGCCTCCTGTCTTCATGTAACTTATATTTTCCGTCACAAGCTAGGAAAATCTCTATTTATATATCAGACAGGAGGCTCATATCTTATGCAAGTTCAAAGCTAACAAAACTAGCTAAGTTACATGCGACAACATAACCTGACAAGCCCTATAAAACAGACATGGAGACATGTTCCTCCGGTCTGAAGTAGAAATGGCGAAAAGTGGTTTCGGAAGACCAGTCGGCTGCCATTAATAGATCAGAAAGGGAACCCCCTGAGGTGACCACCTTAGTAGCCATAGCGCCCCTGGATGAATGGGCTCCAAACAGGGATATGTCTATGCCCGCCATCTCCATGGCAGAACGTACCCAGCGTGCTAAAGTAGCGGAAGTGACCGGGTGATGAGGTTTGACGTAAGAAACCAGCAGTTGAGAGGAATCCGTAGATCGCAAATCTGCAGTCCGCGATTCGTATGCCTGCAGGCAACGGACAACGCAGATCAGAGGATGCGCAGGGAAAAATGGGTAAAAAACTGATTGGATACCCGTCTTGGTTCTACGGACCACAACAAACTTGACCCCCTGAGGCGAGAATTGTCGCCTAGAGATGTCCAATGCCCTCACGTCCGAGACACGCTTGATAGAAACCAAGCATAAGAGGACAGTTAGTTTATACGATAACAGCTTCAAGGGGAGATTGCTATTATCTTCCCACGTGGAAAACATATCAAGTAACCTGGAAACATCCCAGGTCGCCTGGTATCGAGGCCGCGGGGGACGCTTAAATTTAATGCCGCGCAAAAGCCTACAGACAAGCGGATATTTGCCAACCGGCAAAGAGTCCACTGGGCAATGATAAGCTGAAATAGCCGACCGGTACACATTGATGGAGCTAAAAGATTTGCCAGATTCAAAAGAATCTGCCAAATAGTTGACCACTACCGACACAGGTGCATGTACGGGATCAACCTGCCGTTGATCACACCAACGAACCCAGAGTCTCCAGGCTGATCGATATGCCGATCTAGTCCCGGGGGCCCAGGCCAAGGCGAGGAGATCCCTAGCCAATCTTGAAAGGTCGTTATCCTCGTCCGGGACCCCGAAACCAACCACGCTAGGAGAGTTAGGCTCCCCTCCACTACTAGCGGGTGGAGACCCTTGGTCGGATTGGTGAGGAGTTGCGGGAAGTGAGGGAGAAGCCTGGGGTAATCCACGGTCATCCCCAGGAGGAGAGGAAACCACGGCTGTGTCGGCCACCAGGGTGTGATCAGCACAACCGTCGCCCTCAGGTTCGCAGTATGTAGGAGAACCCGGGGTATTAACTGGAACGGGGGAAACGCATAATGTATCCCCTCCGGCCAAGGTTGGCGGAGAGCGTCTACCGCAGACGCTTCCGGATCCGGCCTCCAGCTGAAAAAACATGGCAGTTGATGGTTGAGGCGAGAAGCGAAGAGGTCCACGCATAACGGACCCCAAAGCTGTCTCAACCACAGAAAAACGGACCGATTCAAACGCCAGTCGCTGGAATCGAGGAGGTAGCGGGAATTCCAATCGGCTACCGAATTGGAGACCCCTGGGATATACTCCGCTATCGGAACAATGTCGCGGGCTAGGCAGAAGTGCCAAAAATCTTTCGCGAGATCCGCAAGGATTCTGGATCTGGTGCCCCCCAAGCGGTTAATGTACTGAACCGCCGCTACGTTGTCCATGCGTAGTAATACACAGCAATTGGACGCATGTGGAAGAAAACTCCTGACGGCAAAGAACGCCGCTAGAAGTTCCAAGGCATTGATATGCATGGAAGTTTCCGAGACGGACCATGTCCCTCCTGTGGAATCCGCTCCACAACGGGCTCCCCAGCCCTGACGACTCGCGTCCGACTCTATGATGACATCTGGGCTGGAGTTGAAAATGGTCTTGCCGTTCCATTCGACGGCATGACGAAGCCACCAGTGCAATTCTTCGGTGGCCGCCTGACAGAGGGGAACCTCGTCTGCATATCTGAGGCCCTGCCTCAGGTGCATGATCTTGAGCCTCTGAAGGGCTCTGTAGTGCAATGGGGCTGGAAATATAGCCTGGATGGAGGCTGCCAGAAGACCCACTAGGCGCGCCAGGATCCGTAAGGATAAGCAACCCTTGCGCAAGATCGACCTGATTTCTTTGCGAATCAGGGCTAGTTTGGCCTTGGGAAGACGGAGGACGGCATGATTGGTGTCTACCAAAAAACCCAGAAACTCCATCTCTTGGGCCGGGGTTAGAACCGATTTTTCTCGGTTGACTATGAACCCTAGGTCGTGCAATAGCGATAACGTCCACTCCATGTGGAGAGATGCCAAAGCTTTGGAGCTGGCCATGATAAGGAGGTCGTCTAGATAAATGATCAGACGTACCCCTCTGCTCCTCAGGGACGCCACCACTGGTTTCATGAGTTTGGTGAAACACCATGGGGCGGAGGATAGGCCGAACGGGAGGCAAGTAAATTGCCACATTCGGTCTTTCCAGAGAAAACGGAGAAAGGGTTGAGACTCTGGGTGTAGAGGGATGGTGAGATAGGCGTCCTTTAAATCCACCTTCACGAGCCAATCTCCGGAATGAAGGAGATCCCGAAGGAAATGAATCCCTTCCATTTTGAAATGTCGATAAGTGACATGCTGGTTGAGGTCTCGAAGGTTTATCACTGGACGGTAACCGCCCCCTTTTTTCTTTACTAAGAAGAGATTGCTTACAAAACCTAGAGAGGAGTGGACTACCTCCCGGATTGCCTGTTTGGCCAGGAGATCCCTTATTTCGTTGTCTATTAGAGCAACGTTTTGGTTCGAGAACCTGATAGGGGTCGGCATCATGCCCATCGTCGGCAAGGATTGGAGTTCGATGACGAACCCCGCTATCGTATTTAGGATCCACGCGTCTGCCGTAATCGCAGACCAAGCGTGGGTAAAATACCTCAGACGTCCCCCCCACTGGTATACGAGAGTGTGGAATATAGAGTGTACTCACCGGTATGGGGTCTAGATCTGGGGCAACCACGTCCACCACGTCCGCGCCAGGGCCTGCCACGGGGTGGGAAGAATGGCGCCGGCTGTGCCACTGGCATGGTGTAGGAGGGAGGAGCCTGATGGTATTGTGACTGAGCAGATTGTCTGCCGTGTGGCCGATAGGTAGGAGCGCGGCCGGCAGATCGGCCTTTACCTCTGCCGGCTCGGGGAAAAATTTTATTGGTCCCAGACTTTTTTAGGGACGACTGGGCCTTATCTAAGCTAGTGAAAAGCCCGACAAATTTGTTTATGTCTTTCACTAAGCTATCGCCAAACAGCAACCCCTCCGCAGAAGGACCAGGCTCGGTCTCAGCTAAATGGGACAATTGTGGATCAAGGCGCATGAGGATAGAGTGCCTTCTCTCTATTGAGCAGGTGGTGTTGGCGCTGCCCGCTAGGCAAATAGCCCTTTGTGCCCATCCGCGGAGTTGACGGAGATCAACAGGTTGGTCCGTCGCTGCCGCCTGCTCAGACAGGTTTAGAATTTTTGTAAGGGGACCAATCAAGTCCAGAATACGTTCCTGGATGGTCCGAAATGAGCGTTCAATCCCCTTTTTGGGGAATTTACCTGATTTCATGAGGTACTTTGATAAGACCGGGTCCACCTCCGGGGTATTAACCACCTTATGTGGTACAAAGGGTCTGGGGCACTCTGCCCTTAATTTATTGCGGCTCGTCTTGTCCAAGGACTTACGTGCCCAAAATTCCACGTATTGCGATACGTGGGGAAGTGGGGTCCAGTCACCAGATCTCGGGTGGGAGATCGCGTCAGGGTGGAAGAACGGTTCACCTAGTGCATCTAGGATAATCTCGTCCTGCGTAGCAGGGTTTGCGTTGGTATCAAACGCAGTGTCCCCAACATCCTCGTCCATTGCTTCAGACTCATCATCGTCAGCTTCATCTGAATGAGCAGACGAATCCTCATCTGAGGAATCTATGAACGAATTGGGTTTGGACCGTCTAGCGGACCTTTGCCTCTTCCCTTTTAACTCCCCGAGGCCCAGGGGTCGAGTGGAGTCTGAGGGATGTTGGGGTTGGCAGGTCGGGGTAGGAGCTGCCTGGAACATATTATTTTCTTCCCCTGTCGGGGAGTCGGATGCCGCCAAGACATGCTTCCTTTTCTGGGAAGCTTTGCCTTTTTTGAGAGGCGGTTCACCGCCCTGAGGTGGTGGGGCTGACATCATGTGGGTTGAGGATTGAGACCCAGAAGGTACCATGGCAGAAGCTAGGGCCGCTTGTACCGATTTATTAATAAGGTCCTGGATTTGGCTGGCAGTCATAAACTGTGCCGAGTCTAGGGGAAAGCCATCCCCTCTAGGGGGAGCAGATGTGGGCTCCTCAGCCATGATGTAGCTATTTAGACTAAAATATATAGGTGGGTAAGTCTAAAGTAAGTTTATCTAATCAGGGGATACAGAATAAATTCTGTCTCCCAGAACCTAATAGCAAGAACTAAGTAAAGACCTGATAGCAGATTACAGGCTCCGTCCTCCACACCGCTAGCGCTGTTCTGGCGCTGCGCTGGGAGGGGAGATTGAGAGCCTCTGCACTCAGGGACGAAGTCTCACGAGACTACGTCCCTTAGGGCTATGATTGGAGGACGCAGGAGCGCCCTCCAATGACTAAATGTAAAGGCACGCCCACTCTTCAATCGCAGGCCGTGGAGAGAGAGCGGTCTGCGTTGAAGGACACGCCCCTCGCCCGCACGAAAAGAGGATGAAGGAGAAGCAGAAAATGTCGGCGCCAGGTAAATGGCGACCACTGAAGGAAGAAGGGAAAAAACGGGAAGGGAACCAGAGGGGAGTAGTCAGTAAAGCACTGGAATTCTCCGGTAAAAGAAGTAGGAATGAAGGTGAAAGAGCGGGCAAGTTATAGGCAGAAATATATATACATATATATATAACCTATAAACAAAAGTGAACCAGCGTAATATTCCAACATACGCTGAACCAGTCTATATATATATATATATATATATATATATATATATATATATATATATATATATATAAAAGTAAGAATAAGCTATAATAGTAAAACACTGTAAGGAACACTTATCTGTATGCTGCTATGAGCAGAAAGAAAGAGGAAGTTAGATGAAGGGGCAGTCCTTATATAGGGGCTACAGGGATAGGAGTGGCTATTGTGCCCCAAGGACTGCTGGGAGTTGTAGTTTTGAAGTTTTTTCTCCATTACGTTTAATTGAATAGTGAATATTCTGCTATGGGCATTAATAAAGAAAGATTAATGCATAAGATATGAGCCTCCTGTCTGATATATAACTCAGGATCAGTACAGGATAAGTAATGTATGTACACAGTGACCTCACCAGCAGAATAGTGAGTACAACTCTGGAGTATAATACAGGATATAACTCAGGATCAGTACAGGATAAGTAATGTAATGTATATATGTAGTGACCTCACCAGCAGAATAGTGAGTGCAGCTCTGGGGTATAATACAGGATATAACTCAGGATCAGTAGAGGATAAGTAATGTAATGTATGAAGCATCCTAATCAATACTATTTGGTTATTTAAATGATCGTTATAAAACCATTAGTTTTTTATTTATTTAATGTATCCACATTAATACTTATTGATCCATCTTGCACTTTGGAAATAAAGATGTTTCAGCAATAAGATCTTTATAAACTTCTGCCGGACATGAAGTCTCAGCACGACCTGTTTTTATGACAGTGCAGGGAACTTTAATCATTATTAGGATGAAGTCGGCTTTTCACAGGTAGAGAACATGTCGAGACAGATCCGGACGTTATCTTTGCGCTATTTACATTGGACTAAGTTGAAAGACGACTTTGTAGATATGTAATAGATATGTAACACAAATGAGCGGCTGATATCATCAACCAAGGTCAATTAGTTAAGTCATTAAACCGGGGTATTCTGGTCAAAAACATTTTATCCCCGATCCAACGGATAGGTGATAAGATGTCTGATCGCGGGGGACCCGCCGCTGGGACCCCCAGCGATCTCCCTGCAGCACCCGCATTCTATGGGGGTGCTGAATCTCCAGTGTTGGAAACCTCCGGGTTTCCGGGACTGGGGATGTGACGTCACGCCACGCCCCCTCCATTTATGTCTATGGGAGGGGCGTGACGGCTGCACTCACTATTCTGCTGGTGAGGTCACTGTGTACATACATTACATTACTTATTCTGTACTGATCCTGAGTTATATCCTGTATTATGCCCCAGAGCTGTACTCACTATTCTGCTGGTGAGGTCACTGTGTACATACATTACATTACTTATCCTGTACTGATCCTGAGTTATATCCTGTATTATGCCCCAGAGCTGTACTCACTATTCTGCTGGTGAGGTCACTGTGTACATACATTACATTACTTATCCTGTACTGATCCTGAGTTATATCCTGTATTATGCCCCAGAGCTGTACTCACTATTCTGCTGGTGGGTCACTGTGTACATACATTACATTACTTATCCTGTACTGATCCTGAGTTATATCCTGTATTATACTCCAGAGCTGTACTCACTATTCTGCTGGTGAGGTCACTGTGTACATACATTACATTACTTATCCTGTACTGACCCTGAGTTATATCCTGTATTATACTCCAGAGCTGTACTCACTATTCTGCTGGTGAGGTCACTGTGTACATACATTACATTACTTATCCTGTACTGATCCAGAGTTATATCCTGTATTATACTCCAGAGCTGCACTCACTATTCTGCTGGTGAGGTCACTGTGTACATACATTACATTACTTATCCTGTACTGATCCTGAGTTATATCCTGTATTATACTCCAGAGCTGTACTCACTATTCTGCTGGTGAGGTCACTGTGTACATACATTACATTACTTATCCTGTACTGATCCTGAGTTATATCCTGTATTATACTCCAGAGCTGCACTCACTATTCTGCTGGTGAGGTCACTGTGTACATACATTACATTACTTATCCTGTACTGATACCGAGTTATATCCTGTATTATACTCCAGAGCTGTACTCACTATTCTGCTGGTGAGGTCACTGTGTACAAACATTACATTACTTATCCTGTACTGATCCTGAGTTATATCCTGTATTATATTCCAGAGCTGTACTCACTATTCTGCTGGTGAGGTCAGTGTGTACATACATTACATTACTTATCCTGTACTGATCCTGAGTTATATCCTGTATTATGCCCCAGAGCTGTACTCACTATTCTGCTGGTGAGGTCACTGTGTACATACATTACATTACTTATCCTGTACTGATCCGGAGTTATATCCTGTATTATACTCCAGAGCTGTACTCACTATTCTGCTGGTGAGGTCACTGTGTACATACATTACATTACTTATCCTGTACTGATCCTGAGTTATATCCTGTATTATACTCCAGAGCTGCACTCACTATTCTGCTGGTGAGGTCACTGTGTACATACATTACATTACTTATCCTGTACTGATACCGAGTTATATCCTGTATTATACTCCAGAGCTGTACTCACTATTCTGCTGGTGAGGTCACTGTGTACAAACATTACATTACTTATCCTGTACTGATCCTGAGTTATATCCTGTATTATATTCCAGAGCTGTACTCACTATTCTGCTGGTGAGGTCAGTGTGTACATACATTACATTACTTATCCTGTACTGATCCTGAGTTATATCCTGTATTATGCCCCAGAGCTGTACTCACTATTCTGCTGGTGAGGTCACTGTGTACATACATTACATTACTTATCCTGTACTGATCCGGAGTTATATCCTGTATTATACTCCAGAGCTGTACTCACTATTCTGCTGGTGAGGTCACTGTGTACATACATTACATTACTTATCCTGTACTGATCCTGAGTTATATCCTGTATTATACTCCAGAGCTGTACTCACTATTTTGCTGGTGAGGTCACTGTGTACATACATTACATTACTTATTCTGTACTGATCCTGAGTTATATCCTGTATTATACTCCAGAGCTGTACTCACTATTCTGCTGGTGAGGTCACTGTGTACATACATTACATTACTTATCCTGTACTGATCCGGAGTTATATCCTGTATTATACTCCAGAGCTGTACTCACTATTCTGCTGGTGAGGTCACTGTGTACATACATTACATTACTTATCCTGTACTGATCCTGAGTTATATCCTGTATTATACGCCAGAGCTGTACTCACTATTCTGCTGGTGAGGTCACTGTGTACATACATTACATTACTTATCCTGTACTGATCCTGAGTTATATCCTGTATTTTACTCCAGAGCTGTACTCACTATTCTGCTGGTGGAGTCACTGTGTACATACATTATATTACTTATCCTGTACTGATCCTGAGTTATATCCTGTATTATACTCCAGAGCTGTACTCACTATTCTGCTGGTGGGGTCACTGTGTACATACATTACATTACTTATCCTGTACTGATCCTGAGTTCTATCTTGTATTATACTCCAGAGCTGTACTCACTATTCTGCTGGTGGAGTCACTGTGTACATACATTACATTACTTATCCTGTACTGATCCTGAGTTCTATCTTGAATTACTATAAACACCATATAGAACAGTGGTCTCAAACTGTGGCCCTCCAGATGTTGCAAAACTTCAACTCCCAGCATGCCCGGACAGCCAACGGCTGTCCGGGCATGCTGGGAGTTGAAGTTTTGCAATATCTGGAGGGCCACAATTTGAGACCACTGCTATATAATTATGTGATGTAGATTATTACCCCCTATGACTCAATTGAACTTTTTGGGTCTGACTTTCATGGTTTTGTCCCCAAACAGCTCTCCGTGACCGATCCCTTCGTGTGATGTGCGCCGACCAGACCTGACTCCCCCCTATAACAAAGCCCCTATAGTAATAACATGAGACACTGAACACCCGCTTGTACTTTCCCAATGATTGAATTAGCACTGAGCACATCTGACACATTCCAGGTCGTAAAATCCCTAATTGTCCAAATCTGTTTTTAGACTAAGGAAGTCATGTGACCGCAGCCTTGGAAGGAGATGTGAGTTTTCATTCGACATTTATTTCCAGAACAGAGTCATTTAATTACCCTTCGCTTTTTTTTATTATTTTATTTAAAGGGATAGAAACAGCTAAAATGGTCTGTAGTAGAAAACAGGGCACTTTCTTGAAAATTTGGCCAACAAGATAAAAAAAAAAAAAAAAAAAAAAGTGCCCCCCAAAAATCAAATGATCCTGACGGTATTAAAAGGAAATGTGAAGAATAATATTAATGTAAACAAAAATGTTTCTTACCCTGAACTCAATTATGTTGACTTTCAGGATATTAATATTTAAAGGGGTATTCCGGTGAATTTATATATACCGTATATACTCGAGTATAGGCCGAGTTTTTCAGCACGATTTTTCGTGCTGAAAACACCCCCCTCGGCTTATACTCGAGTGAACTCCCCCACCCGCAGTGGTCTTCAACCTGCGGACCTCCAGAGGTTTCAAAACTACAACTCCCAGCAAGCCCGGGCAGCCATCGGCTGTCCGGGCTTGCTGGGAGTTGTAGTTTTGAAACCTCCGGAGGTCCGCAGGTTGAAGACCACTGCGGCCTTCAACATCATCCAGCCCCCTCTCACCCCCTTTAGTTCTGAGTACTCACCTCCGCTCGGCTCTGGTCCGGTCCTGCAGGACTGTCCGGTGAGGAGGTGGTCCGGTGGGATAGTGTTCCGGGCTGCTATCTTCACCGGGGAGGCCTCTTCTAAGCGCTTCGGGCCCGGCCTCAGAATAGTCACGTTGCCGTGACAACGACGCAGAGGTGCGTTCATTGCCAACGTAATTCTGCGTCATTGTCAAGGCAACGCCTCTATTCCGGGCCGGAAGCGCGGAGAAGAGGCGCCCCCGGTGAAGATAGCAGCCCGGACCACCTCCTCACCGGACCACCTCCTCACCGGACAGCCCTTCAGGACCGGACCAGCGCCGAGCGGAGGTGAGTACTCAGAACTAAAGGGGGGCGAGAGGGGGCTGGATGATGTTGAAGGCCGCAGTGGTCTTCAACCTGCGGACCTCCGGAGGTTTCAAAACTACAACTCCCAGCAAGCCCGGACAGCCGATGGCTGCCCGGGCTTGCTGGGAGTTGTAGTTTTGAAACCTCTGGAGGTCCGCAGGTTGAAGACCACTGAGGGCGAATGATGAGAAGAGGATGATGAAGGGGGGGTGTGGGGATGATGAAGGGGGTGGGGATGATGAAGGGGGGGGGGTGTGGGATGATTACAAGGGGATGATGAAGGGGGGATGTGTGGGATGATGACAAGGGGATGATGAAGGGGGGATGTGTGGGATGATAAGGGGATGATGAAGGGGGGATGTGCGGGATGATAAGGGGATGATGAAGGGGGGATGTGTGGGATGATGACAAGGGGATGATGAAGGGGGGATGTGTGGGATGATAAGGGGATGATGAAGGGGGGATGTGTGGGATGATAAGGGGATGATGAAGGGGGGATGTGTGGGATGATAAGGGGATGATGAAGGGGGGATGTGTGGGATGATAAGGGGATGATGAAGGGGGGATGTGTGGGATGATAAGGGGATGATGAAGGGGGGATGTGTGGGATGATAAGGGGATGATGAAGGGGGGATGTGCGGGATGATAAGGGGATGATGAAGGGGGGATGTGTGGGATGATGACAAGGGGATGATGAAGGGGGATGTGTGGGATGATGACAAGGGGATGATGATGAGGATGTTAATGACGGGTCTGGATGATGACAGGGGGGGATGAGGTATTTCTCACCCTAGGCTTATACTCGAGTCAATAACTTTTCCTGGGATTTTGGGTTGAAATTAGGGGTCTCGGCTTATACTCGGGTCGGCTTATACTCGAGTATATACGGTGTATATATATATATATATATATATATATATATATATATATATATATATATTTTTTTTTTTTTTTTAATCGACTGGTGCCATGTTAAACAGATTTGCACGTAGCTTCTATTCAAAAATCTTAATTCTTCCAGTACTTATCAGCTGCTGTATGCTCCACAGGAAGTTGTGTAGTTCTTTCCAGTCTGACCACAGTGCTCTCTGCTGACACCTCTGTCTGTCTCAGGAACTGTCAAGAGCAGGAGCAAATCCCCATAACAAACCTCTCCTGCTCTGGACAGTTCCTGACACGGACAGAGGTGTCAGCAGAGAGCACTGTGGTCAGACTGGAAAGAACTACACAACTTCCTCTGGAACATACAGCAGCTGATAAGTACTGGAAGGGTTAGGATTTTTAAATAGAAGTCATTTACAAATCAGTATAACTTTCGGGCACCAGTTGATTTAAAAAAAAAATAAATTGACTATGTAACTTCAGGCTCCAGACCAGATCCCTAAATTAATTCAATGTCTAGACCAGACCCCTATATTCAGCCAGGCCAAACCCCTAATTAAATTCAATCTCCAGATTAAGCCCTCTATTTTACACCTCAGACCAGATTATGAAATTTATTCAGAACCAAGACCCCTAAAGTTTTTCAGACCCCAGATCAGAACTCTAAATTTGTTCCAACTCCAGACATACCCTTAAATTCATTTAGACCCCTAAATTCGTTCAAACTCTACACCAAACACCTAAATGCATTTAGACCCCAGGCCAGACCCTTAAATTCGTTCAGATCTTAGATCAAACCCCTAAATTCATTTAAACCCCAAAACAGACCCCTAATTAATTTAGACCCCAGACCAAATGCCTATCTTCATTCAGACCCCAGATCAGACGCCCTAAATTCATTCAGACCTCAGATGAAACTCCTAAAGTTATTTAGGCCCTTAAAGGGGTACTCCGGTGGTCAACGTGTTTTTCCGTTTTTGACTTACCCTATTTGTTTTGTTTCATTTCTATTCTTGTTGTTTAGCCTACTCTATTTCCGTTCTTTATTGTCTTTTTATCCCCCACTTTGTTTTCCTATCTTTGCTTCTATTTCCTGTTTCTTGCTGTGCTGAAAACTACAAATCCCAGCATGCCTCATGCCTTGCTGGTTTGGGGCGGCTCCTTTTTGTTTGTTTGTTTGTTCCGCCCTTTACCCATCCTACTATTTTCCCGGGTCGGCCCCTTATACACAGCACACTAATATAATCAGCCCTGGTTGGGATACACTGGCATACACACACAAAAGGGACTACAACTCCCAGCATGTGTGATTCAGGAGTCCCCCTAACACCCCCCCCCCCTCACATATAGAGATCCAGTATGAGATTTCTTCCCCTGCAGTCTGTACATCCCCGGCACCTTGTAATCCTTCCCCTCAGATAACACATTTATCTTCTGTGTTCCGTTCTCCTGTGCAGACCTGGGTCTTCAGGAGCAGAGCAGGGGGAGGGGAGGAGCTGTGTACTATGGCTTCTCATGCAGAACTCCGGGAGGGGGGGAGGGGAGGTGAGGGGGCGTGGCTTATTCCTGTCATGCAGACAGAGAGAAAAACAAAGCTCTGACATTCAGAAGATTCAGAACATGGCGGACGACAGTAAAAGAAAACCCTCTGAACTACAGAACTTCCTGCCCAACAAACAGGTAAGAAAAACACACACATGCTGCCAAAACATTTAACACATGTATATTGCAAAAAAACAAAACTTACAAAGAAGATGCCATATAGTCAAAAAAAATTAACCACCGGAGTACCCCTTTAACTAAACCCCTACATTTATTCAGACCCCAAACAAGTCCTCTAAATTTATTTAGACCCCAAACCAGACCCCTAAATTCACACCTCATATGAAAACCCTAATTCAAGTATCAGACCAGTCCTAGAAATAAATTCATACCTCAGACTAGACTTGTAAACTCATTCAGACCCCAGATCAGACCCCTAAAATAATTTAGACATTAGTCTAAAGCTAATTTTTTTCGAATTGCAGACCAGACCCTGAAAATCAACTCAATTCCAGACCAAACCCCATAATTCATTTAGCCGACTGACAAAACCCCTAAATTCTTCAGACCCCAAGCCATCCCCTTAAAGGGGTTATCCAGGAAAAAAACTTTTTTTTATATATCAACTGGCTCCAGAAAGTTAAACAGATTTCTAAATGACTTCTATTAAAAAATCTTAATCCTTCCAATAATTATCAGCTGCTGAAATTGAGTTGTTCTTTTCTGTCTGGTAACAGTGCTCTCTGCTGACATCTCTGCTTGTCTCGGGAACTGCACAGAGTAGAAGAGGTTTGCTATGGGGAATTGCTTCTACTCTGGACAGTTCCCGAGACAGGTGTCATCAGAGAGCACTTAGACAGAAAAGAACAACTCAACTTCAGCAGCTGAAAAGTACCGAAAGGATTAAGATTTTTTTAATAGAAGTCATTTACAAATCTGTTTAACTCTCTGTAGCCAGTGGATATATAAAACATTTTTTTTTCTTGGATAACCCCTTTAGTTCATTCAAACCCCAGACCAGACCCCTCATTCAGATCCCATTCACCATGCAGTAAATATACCATTATAATTTTATTTTCTGGGCAAGTACAATTACAGCAATACCAAACTTACATAGTTCTATTTTTTAAGTTTTAGTAGTTCCGCACAATTTATACACTTTTTTTTTTTTTAAAGAAAAAAAAAACTTAAAAAACAAAAACTTTTTTTCTTTTTTCTTTTTCTTGACGGAGCTGGTTGGGGGCAGAAGTTTTCTGGCACACTAACAAAATACTTCCATGTTCGCATAGTTTTATTTATTTATTTATTTTTTTTTTTACAGCGTTCACCAACAGCAGGATAAATGATGATATGTTTTTATAATTTGGATCATTCTGGACATGGTGATACTAAATATGTATAGGTTTTACTTATTTTTACTTTATACATTTTTTTTTTTGGAGCAGAGGGGAGGGTGGTGGTTCTTTTTTTTACTTTCTTTTTATTTTATATATTTTTTTTTTAACTTTTTTAAAGAGGACCTGTGGGCAACCCCCCCAAAATTTTGCAAACGTATTTGGTATTGCCGCATGCGGAAATGTAATTAAAATAAAATTAAAGGGGTACTCCGCTGCTCAGCGTTTGAAAAAAACTGTTCCGCTGAGCAGCGGAGTACCCCTTTAAAATGTAATGTTAATGATACCGTACGGTGAACGGCTAATTTTGGTCACATCACATCCCCCAAAAAATGGAATAAAAAGTGATCAAAATGTCACATATAGGCAAAAGTGTTACCGATACAACTACAGATCACACCGCAAAAATTTGCCCTCATACAGCCCCCTATAAGGGAAAATAGGAAAGATAGTGATCAGAATAGGGGGATTTTTAGCGATTAGTATTATCTGCCTGCTAATAAGTGACCCGTTTCACGCCAAAACATATGAATTCAGTTTTATGAATGATAACAGCACCACCTAGTGGAAAAATTGGGAAACTGCTAATCCATGCATTTTTTTGGGCAGTGATGATATGGAAACAACACTAGACTAGAAAGGGGTATTCCGGGATTTTTTTCTTAATTTTTTTTATTTGGCTATGCTACAGGGGCTGTAAAGTTAGTGTAGTTCAAAATATAATGTCTGTACCTGTGTTTGATGGTAGTCTCACAATTCTTATGTGATCTTTGCCCTGATGTTTATTTTTAGCAGCATACAAAATAAGTGTTGTCTCTGCTTGTGCGGCCCGAGACATTACATCACTAGTCAGGTGTTGAAAGGGAGCCTGTCTGTGCTTCGATGGGTGGATCGACCGCTGGGTGGGAGGGAGATCATTCTCCACAGGGCTGCAGGGAATTGTAGCTTCAAACACAGCACAGCATGGAAGGGAGCTCAGCTGTGCTGCAATGGGTTGGAAACATTTGTTCTCCACCAAAGTACCCCTTTAAATAGTAGGCATACTGCAGCTTTTATACTACATTTTATGGAATCTACATGATCAGTATTGAAGTATTGGAGAAATCACTTATGCTAAGGTAATCACTTATGCTAAGGTAAGTAAAGCTTAAAGGGGTACTCTGGTGGAAAACATTTTTTTTTTTTTAATCAACTGGTGTCAGAAAGTTAAACAGATTTGTAATTTACTAATATTTAAAAATGTTAATCCTTCCGGTACTTATCAGCTGCTGTATGCTCCAGAGGAAGTTGTATAGCTCTTTCCAGTCCGACGACAGTGCTCTCTGCTGACACCTCTGTCCATGTCAGGAACTGTCTGGAGCAGGATAGGTTTGCTATGGGTATTTTCTCCTACTCTGAACAGTTCCTGACACGGACAGAGATGTCAGCAGAGAACACTGTGGTCAGACTGGAAAGAGCTACACAACTTCCTCTGGAGCATACAGCAGCTGATAAGTACTAGAAGTAACTTACAAATCTGTACAACTTTCTGGCACCAGTTGATAAAAAATAATAATAATAATTTTCACCAGAGTACCCCTTTAATACACCTCACCACAGGTCAGGGCATAGATCGATTTATCCTATAGGTATCTTATATACTTGGCAAAAGGAGAGAAGTCCGGCATACGAAACTCCAACTTTATTAGGCAATAAAAGGTGATCTGTGATAAAGGGTGGTATATCCACCCGAAACGTGTCCAGATGTCCTTCTGATGTTCCTACTCGTGTTTGTACCTGCTTTTATTGCCTAATAAAGTTGGAGTTTCGTATGCCGGACTTCTCTCCTTTTGCCAAGTTTGATTACGCATCGGGGTCAGTGCGGGTCCGTGCACAGAACTTGTAGTCTAGTAGAGCCGACTTCCCTCCTGTTTATCTTTATTATACTCCAGAGCGCCATTTGCAATTCTTCTCATCGTTATCGGAAACAGTCAGCAAGTTTGTTGTCAGACAACCCCTCCAAACAGCTTTGTTCTAGATCAGTGGCCTTGAATTTGTCGCCCCCTAGCTGTTCCCAACCAGTGTGCAGCACCCAGCATGAATAGAGAGAGAGGAGCCACAGCCAAGAACAGCATCCAAGATGGTCTATTTGTCTACCTAGTTTACAGCATCCAAAAGGGGCCTGCATCTCTGTTGTAGTTTCCAATAAAGAAGTGTTTCCCAAACAGTGTGCCTCCAGCTGTTGCAAAACTACAACTCCCAGCATGGCCGGACAGCCAACGGCTGTCCGGGCATGCTGGGAGCTGTAATTTTTGCAACAGCTGGAGGTCCACAGTTTGGAGACCACTGTTCTTAGGGGGGGGTATACTATTAAAGGGGTACTCCGGTGAAAAACTTTTTTTTTCTTTTTCTTTTTATCAACTGGTGCCAGAAAGTTAAACAGATTTGTAAATTACTTCTATTAAAAAATCTTAATCCTTTCAGTACTTATGAGCTGCTGAAGTTGAGTTGTTCTTTTCTGTCTAAGTGCTCTCTGATGACACCTGTCTTGGGAACTGTCCAGAGTAGAAGCAAATCCCCATAGCAAACCTCCTCTACTGCAGTTCCCGAGACAAGCAGAGATGTCAGCAGAGAGCACTGTTGCCAGACAGAAAAGAACAAGTCAACTTCAGCAGCTGATAATTATCGGAAGGAGTAAGATTTTTTAATGGAAGTAATATACAAATCTGTTTAACTTTCTGGAGCCAGATGATATATATATATATAAAAAAGTTTTTTTCTGGAATACCCCTTTAATCCTTCCTGTACTTATTAGCTGCTGAATACTACAGTGGAAATTCCTTTCCGTTTGAAACACAGAGCTCTCTTCTGACATCATGAGCACAGAGCTCTCTTCTGACATCATGAGCACAGTGCTCTCTGCTGACACCTCTGTCCATTTTAGGAACTGTCCAGAATAGGAGAAAATCCCCATAGAAAACATATGCTGCTCTGGACAGTTCCTAAAATGGACAGAGATGTCAGCAGAGAGCACTGTGCTCATGATGTCAGAAGAGAGCTCTGTGCTCATGATGTCAGAAGAGAGCTCTGTGTTTCAAACGGAAAAGAATTTACCCGTTTAATACACCTCACCACAGGTCAGGGCATAGATCGATTTATCCTATAGGTATCTTATATACTTGGCAAAAGGAGAGAAGTCCGGCATACGAAACTCCAACTTTATTAGGCAATAAAAGGTGATCTGTGATAAAGGGAGGTATATCCACCCGAAACGTGTCCAGATGTCCTTCTGGTGTTCCTACTCGTGTTTGTACCTGCTTTTATTGCCTAATAAAGTTGGAGTTTCGTATGCCGGACTTCTCTCCTTTTGCCAAGTTTGATTACGCATCGGGGTCAGTGCGGGTCCGTGCACAGAACTTGTAGTCTAGTAGAGCCGACTTCCCTCCTGTTTATCTTTATTATACTCCAGAGCGCCATTTGCAATTCTTCTCATCGTTATCGGAAACAGTCAGCAAGTTTGTTGTCAGACAACCCCTCCAAACAGCTTTGTTCTAGATCAGTGGCCTTGAATTTGTCGCCCCCTAGCTGTTCCCAACCAGTGTGCAGCACCCAGCATGAATAGAGAGAGAGGAGCCACAGCCAAGAACAGCATCCAAGATGGTCTATTTGTCTACCTAGTTTACAGCATCCAAAAGGGGCCTGCATCTCTGTTGTAGTTTCCAATAAAGTGTTTCCCAAACAGTGTGCCTCCAGCTGTTGCAAAACTACAACTCCCAGCATGCCCGGACAGCCAACAGCTGTCCGGGCATGCTGGGAGCTGTAATTTTTGCAACAGCTGGAGGTCCACATTTTGGAGACCACTGTTCTTAGGGGGGTATACTATTAAAGGGGTACTCCGGTGAAAAACTTTTTTATTTTTTATTTTTATAATCAACTGGTGCCAGAAAGTTAAACAGATTTGTAAATGACTTCTATTAAAAAATCTTAAAGGGGTTATCCAGGAAAAAACTTTTTTATATATATCAACTTGCTCCAGAGAGTTAAACAGATTTGTAAATTACTTCTATTAAAAAATCTCAATCCTTTCAGTACTTATGAGCTGCTGAAGTTGAGTTGTTCTTTTCTGTCTAAGTGCTCTCTGATGACACCTGTCTTGGGAACTGTCCAGAGTAGAAGCAAATCCCCATAGCAAACCTCTTCTACTCTGTGCAGTTCCCGAGACAAGCAGAGATGTCAGCAGAGAGCACTGTTGCCAGACAGAAAAGAACAACTCAACTTCAGCAGCTGATAATTATCGGAAGGAGTAAGATTTTTTAATGGAAGTAATTTACAAATCTGTTTAACTTTCTGGAGCCAGTTGATATATAAAAAAAAGTCTTTTCCTGGAATACCCCTTTAATCCTTCCTGTACTTATTAGCTGCTGAATACTACACTGGAAATTCTTTTCCGTTTTAAACACAGAGCTTTCTGCTGACATAATGAGCACAGTGCTCTCTGCTGACATCTCTGTCCATTTTAAGAACTGTCCAGAATAGGAGAAAATTCCCATAGAAAGCATATGCTGCTCTGGACAGTTCCTAAAACGGACAGAGATGTCAGCAGAGAGCACTGTGCTCATGTCGTCAGAAGAGAGCTCTGTGTTTCAAAAAGAAAATAATTTCGTCTGTAGTATTCAGCAGCTAATAAGTACTGGATGGATTAAGATTTTTTTAATAGAAATAATTTACAAATCTGTTTAACTTTCTGGCACCAGTTGATTTAAAACAAAAACGTTTTTCACCGGAGTACCCCTTTAAGGATGGACTCTCTCTTGGGTTAATCTTCCAGTAGTTCAGTGCGGAGGGTATTAGTCCAGGCCACTAGATTGTCCACCTCCTCCTCCGGCGGTTCTCCATCCCTCGCGGATTCAAGGTGTGACCCTGTTATGTCGTCTCCGTAATAATGCTTCTTCTGTAAGTGACTCTCTACGGCCGCATCTATATCCATGATAGATTCCAATATGTGAGTTTCTGGTGGGAAGCAATAAAAGAAATAATGATGACCACAGAGTTCTCCCACCTCTCCCATTGCACTTGCATCATCATTGCGCCATTTTGCTGTATTTTTTTTTTACACAGACGGTTGCCAGAACGGGAGAATTGTAACCCCTAATCTTATTATTCCTAAAAATGTGTATTTAACAATCAACTCTGCCCTCTAGTGTCCATAGATAAGAATTACATGGATAGAGTTTGCTAAACTTCCCATTGTAAAGTACTCAGAATGCCCAATAGACCCCCCTGATCTAGTACCATGTTGCTCCCCCTTGGGCCCTAAGGACCGCAGCTTTTCATGGTAGATTCCACTAGGTGATTGAATTGTTCTGTAGTGAAATAGGTACAAAAAAGACAGGATCAGTTTTCGTAGTGTGTGCACATTACATGGAGGTCCTGACATGATCTGAACAGCTTGTTCTATGTCGTCCCAGAGATGTCTATAGGATTAAGATCATGGGGACCATGAATGGAAGGAAAAACTTGTCATCATGTTCCATGAACCAATCCAGATCCATCTGACCAGGACATGTTTCTCCTCAGAGATCTGGATCCATCTGACCAGGCCATGTTTCTCTATAGAGATGTGGATCCATATGACCAGGCCATGTTTCTCTATAGAGATCTGGATCCATCTGACCAGGACATGTTTCTCTATAGAGATCTGGATCCATCTGACCAGGCCATGTTTCTCCTCAGAGATCTGGATCCATCTGACCAGGCCATGTTTCTCTATAGAGATCTGGATCCATCTGACCAGGCCATGTTTCCCTATAGAGATTTGGATCCATCTGACCAGGCCATGTTTCTCCACAGAGATCTGGATCCATCTGACCAGGTCATGTTTCTCTATAGAGATCTGGATCCATCTGACCAGTCCATGTTTCCCTATAGAGATCTGGATCCATCTGACCAGGCCATGTTTCTCTATAGAGATCTGGATCCATCTGACCAGGTCATGTTTCTCTATAGAGATCTGGATCCATCTGACCAGGCCATGTTTCTCTATAGAGCTGGATCCATCTGACCAGGCCATGTTTCTCCATAGAGATCTGGATCCATCTGACCAGGTCATGTTTCTCTATAGAGATCTGGATCCATCTGACCAGGTCATGTTTCTCTATAGAGATCTGGATCCATCTGACCAGGCCATGTTTCTCTATAGAGCTGGATCCATCTGACCAGGCCATGTTTCTCTATAGAGATCTGGATCCATCTGACCAGGTCATGTTCCTCCACAGAGATCTGGATCCATCTGACCAGGCCATGTTTCTCTATAGAGATCTGGATCCATCTGACCAGGTCATGTTTCTCTATAGAGCTGGATCCATCTGACCAGGCCATGTTTCTCTATAGAGATCTGGATCCATCTGACCAGGACATGTTTCTCTATAGAGATCTGGATCTATCTGACCAGGCCATGTTTCTCTATAGAGATCTGGATCCATCTGACCAGACCATGTTTCCCTATAGAGATCTGGATCCATCTGACCAGGCCATGTTTCTCTATAGAGATCTGGATCCATCTGACCAGGTCATGTTTCTCTATAGAGATCTGGATCCATCTGACCAGGCCATGTTTCTCTATAGAGATCTGGATCCATCTGACCAGGCCATGTTTCTCCTCAGAGATCTGGATCCATCTGACCAGGCCATGTTTCTCTATAGAGATCTGGATCCATCTGACCAGACCATGTTTCCCTATAGAGATTTGGATCCATCTGACCAGGCCATGTTTCTCCACAGAGATCTGGATCCATCTGACCAGGTCATGTTTCTCTATAGAGATCTGGATCCATCTGACCAGACCATGTTTCCCTATAGAGATCTGGATCCATCTGACCAGGCCATGTTTCTCTATAGAGATCTGGATCCATCTGACCAGGTCATGTTTCTCTATAGAGATCTGGATCCATCTGACCAGGCCATGTTTCTCTATAGAGCTGGATCCATCTGACCAGGCCGTGTTTCTCTATAGAGATCTGGATCCATCTGACCAGGTCATGTTCCTCCACAGAGATCTGGATCCATCTGACCAGGCCATGTTTCTCTATAGAGATCTGGATCCATCTGACCAGGTCATGTTTCTCTATAGAGCTGGATCCATCTGACCAGGCCATGTTTCTCTGTAGAGATCTGGATCCATCTGACCAGGACATGTTTCTCTATAGAGATCTGGATCTATCTGACCAGGCCATGTTTCTCTATAGAGATCTGGATCCATCTGACCAGACCATGTTTCCCTATAGAGATCTGGATCCATCTGACCAGGCCATGTTTCTCTATAGAGATCTGGATCCATCTGACCAGGTCATGTTTCTCTATAGAGATCTGGATCCATCTGACCAGGCCATGTTTCTCTATAGAGATCTGGATCCATCTGA
Source organism: Hyla sarda (assembly GCF_029499605.1). Classification (NCBI taxonomy): domain Eukaryota; kingdom Metazoa; phylum Chordata; class Amphibia; order Anura; family Hylidae; genus Hyla; species Hyla sarda. The sequence goes on from NC_079195.1 coordinate 223,699,761, forward strand.
CCAGGTCATGTTCCTCCACAGAGATCTGGATCCATCTGACCAGGCCATGTTTCTCCAGAGATCTGGATCCATCTGACCAGGCCATGTTTCTCTATAGAGATCTGGATTCATCTGACCAGGTCATGTTTCTCTATAGAGATTTGGATCCATCTGACCAGGTCATGTTCCTCCACAGAGATCTGGATCCATCTGACCAGGCCATGTTTCTCTATAGAGATCTGGATCCATCTGACCAGGTCATGTTTCTCTATAGAGATCTGGATCCATCTGACCAGGCCATGTTTCTTCTCAGAGATCTGGACCCATCTGACCAGGCCATGTTCCTCCACAGAGATCTGGATCCATCTGACCAGGCCATGTTTCTCTATAGAGATCTGGATCCATCTGCATGTTCCTCCACAGAGATCTGGATCGATCTGACCAGGCCATGTTTCTCTATAGAGCTATGGATCCATCTGACCAGGTCATGTTTCTCCATAGAGATCTGGATCCATCTGACCAGGCCATGTTTCTCCAGAGATCTGGATCCATCTGACCAGGCCATGTTTCTCTATAGAGATCTGGATCCATCTGACCAGGTCATGTTTCTCTATAGAGATCCGGATACATCTGATCAGGCCATGTTTCTTCTCAGAGATCTGGACCCATCTGATCAGGCCATGTTCCTCCACAGAGATCTGGATCCATCTGATCAGGCCATGTTCCCCCACAGAGATCTGGATCCATCTGACCAGGCCATGTTTCTATACAGAGATCTGGATCCATTTGATCAGGCCATGTTCCCCCACAGAGATCTGGATCCATCTGACCAGGACATATTTCTCCACAGAGATCTGGATCCATCTGACCAGGTCATGTTTCTATACAGAGATCTGGATCCATCTGACCAGGCCATGTTTCTATACAGAGATCTGGATCCATCTGACCAGGCCATGTTTCTATACAGAGATCTGGATCCATCTGACCAGGCCATGTTTCTCTATAGAGATCTGGATCCATCTGACCAGGTCATGTTTCTCTATAGAGATCTGGATCCATCTGGCCAGGACATGTTTCTCTATAAAGATCTGGATCCATCTGACCAGACCATGTTTCTTCACAGAGATCTGGATCCATCTGACCAGGCCATGTTTCTCTATAGAGATCTGGATCCATCTGACCAGGCCATGTTTCTCTATAGAGATCTGGATCCATATGACCAGGCCATGTTTCTCTATAGAGATCTGGATCCATCTGACCAGGACATGTTTCTCTATAGAGATCTGGATCGATCTGACCAGGCCATGTTTCTCCTCAGAGATCTGGATCCATCTGACCAGGCCATGTTTCTCTATAGAGATCTGGATCCATCTGACCAGGCCATGTTTCCCTATAGAGATTTGGATCCATCTGACCAGGCCATGTTTCTCCACAGAGATCTGGATCCATCTGACCAGGTCATGTTTCTCTATAGAGATCTGGATCCATCTGACCAGTCCATGTTTCCCTATAGAGATCTGGATCCATCTGACCAGGCCATGTTTCTCTATAGAGATCTGGATCCATCTGACCAGGTCATGTTTCTCTATAGAGATCTGGATCCATCTGACCAGGCCATGTTTCTCTATAGAGCTGGATCCATCTGACCAGGCCATGTTTCTCTATAGAGATCTGGATCCATCTGACCAGGTCATGTTCCTCCACAGAGATCTGTATCCATCTGACCAGGCCATGTTTCTCTATAGAGATCTGGATCCATCTGACCAGGTCATGTTTCTCTATAGAGCTGGATCCATCTGACCAGGCCATGTTTCTCTATAGAGATCTGGATCCATCTGACCAGGACATGTTTCTCTATAGAGATCTGGATCTATCTGACCAGGCCATGTTTCTCTATAGAGATCTGGATCCATCTGACCAGACCATGTTTCCCTATAGAGATCTGGATCCATCTGACCAGGCCATGTTTCTCTATAGAGATCTGGATCCATCTGACCAGGTCATGTTTCTCTATAGAGATCTGGATCCATCTGACCAGGCCATGTTTCTCTATAGAGATCTGGATCCATCTGACCAGGCCATGTTTCTCCTCAGAGATCTGGATCCATCTGACCAGGCCATGTTTCTCTATAGAGATCTGGATCCATCTGACCAGACCATGTTTCCCTATAGAGATTTGGATCCATCTGACCAGGCCATGTTTCTCCACAGAGATCTGGATCCATCTGACCAGGTCATGTTTCTCTATAGAGATCTGGATCCATCTGACCAGACCATGTTTCCCTATAGAGATCTGGATCCATCTGACCAGGCCATGTTTCTCTATAGAGATCTGGATCCATCTGACCAGGTCATGTTTCTCTATAGAGATCTGGATCCATCTGACCAGGCCATGTTTCTCTATAGAGCTGGATCCATCTGACCAGGCCATGTTTCTCTATAGAGATCTGGATCCATCTGACCAGGTCATGTTCCTCCACAGAGATCTGGATCCATCTGACCAGGCCATGTTTCTCTATAGAGATCTGGATCCATCTGACCAGGTCATGTTTCTCTATAGAGCTGGATCCATCTGACCAGGCCATGTTTCTCTATAGAGATCTGGATCCATCTGACCAGGACATGTTTCTCTATAGAGATCTGGATCTATCTGACCAGGCCATGTTTCTCTATAGAGATCTGGATCCATCTGACCAGACCATGTTTCCCTATAGAGATCTGGATCCATCTGACCAGGCCATGTTTCTCTATAGAGATCTGGATCCATCTGACCAGGTCATGTTTCTCTATAGAGATCTGGATCCATCTGACCAGGCCATGTTTCTCTATAGAGCTGGATCCATCTGACCAGGCCATGTTTCTCTATAGAGATCTGGATCCATCTGACCAGGTCATGTTCCTCCACAGAGATCTGGATCCATCTGACCAGGCCATGTTTCTCTATAGAGATCTGGATCCATCTGACCAGGTCATGTTCCTCCACAGAGATCTGGATCCATCTGACCAGGTCATGTTTCTTCATAGAGATCTGGATCCATCTGACCAGGCCATGTTTCTCCAGAGATCTGGATCCATCTGACCAGGCCATGTTTCTCTATAGAGATCTGGATTCATCTGACCAGGTCATGTTTCTCTATAGAGATTTGGATCCATCTGACCAGGTCATGTTCCTCCACAGAGATCTGGATCCATCTGACCAGGCCATGTTTCTCTATAGAGATCTGGATCCATCTGACCAGGTCATGTTTCTCTATAGAGATCTGGATCCATCTGACCAGGCCATGTTTCTTCTCAGAGATCTGGACCCATCTGACCAGGCCATGTTCCTCCACAGAGATCTGGATCCATCTGACCAGGCCATGTTTCTCTATAGAGATCTGGATCCATCTGCATGTTCCTCCACAGAGATCTGGATCGATCTGACCAGGCCATGTTTCTCTATAGAGCTATGGATCCATCTGACCAGGTCATGTTTCTCCATAGAGATCTGGATCCATCTGACCAGGCCATGTTTCTCCAGAGATCTGGATCCATCTGACCAGGCCATGTTTCTCTATAGAGATCTGGATCCATCTGACCAGGTCATGTTTCTCTATAGAGATCCGGATACATCTGATCAGGCCATGTTTCTTCTCAGAGATCTGGACCCATCTGATCAGGCCATGTTCCTCCACAGAGATCTGGATCCATCTGATCAGGCCATGTTCCCCCACAGAGATCTGGATCCATCTGACCAGGCCATGTTTCTATACAGAGATCTGGATCCATTTGATCAGGCCATGTTCCCCCACAGAGATCTGGATCCATCTGACCAGGACATATTTCTCCACAGAGATCTGGATCCATCTGACCAGGTCATGTTTCTATACAGAGATCTGGATCCATCTGACCAGGCCATGTTTCTATACAGAGATCTGGATCCATCTGACCAGGCCATGTTTCTATACAGAGATCTGGATCCATCTGACCAGGCCATGTTTCTCTATAGAGATCTGGATCCATCTGACCAGGTCATGTTTCTCTATAGAGATCTGGATCCATCTGGCCAGGACATGTTTCTCTATAAAGATCTGGATCCATCTGACCAGACCATGTTTCTTCACAGAGATCTGGATCCATCTGACCAGGCCATGTTTCTCTATAGAGATCTGGATCCATCTGACCAGGACATGTTTCTCTATAGAGATCTGGATCCATCTGACCAGGCCATGTTTCACCATATAGATCTGGATCTATCTGACCAGGTCATGGTTCTCTATAGAGATCTGAATTCATCTGACAGGCCATGTTTCTCTATAGAGATCTTGATCATCTGACCAGGACATGTTTCTCTATAGAGATCTGGATCTATCTGACCAGGCCATGTTTCTCTATAGAGATCTGGATCCATCTGACCAGGCAATGTTTCTCTACAGAGATCTGGATCCATCTGGCCAGGACATGTTTCTCCACAGAGATCTGGATCCATCTGATCAGGCCATGTTTCTCTATAGAGATCTGGATCTATCTGACCAGGCCATGTTTCTCTATAGAGATCTGGATCCATCTGACCAGGCCATGTTTCTCTATAGAGATCTGGATCCATCTGACCAGGTCATGTTTCTCTATAGAGATCTGGATCCATCTGACGAGGCCATGTTTCTCCACAGAGATCTGGATCCATCTGACCAGGTCATGTTTCTATATAGAGATCTGGATCCATCTGACCAGGCCATGTTTCTATATAGAGATCTGGATCCATCTGACCAGGACATGTTTCTCCACAGTGATCTGGATCCATCTGACCAGACCATGTTCCTCCACAGAGATCTGGATCCATCTGATCAGGCCATGTTTCTCCACAGAGATCTGGATCTATCTGATCAGGTCATGTTTCTCTATAGAGATCTGGATCCATCTGACCAGGTCATGTTTCTCTATAGAGATCTGGATCCATCTGACCAGGCCATGTTTCTCTATAGAGATCTGGATCCATCTGACCAGGCCATGTTTCTCCACAGAGATCTGGATCCATCTGACCAGGCCATGTTTCTCTATAGAGATCTGGATCTATCTGACCAGGCCATGTTTCTCTATAGAGATCTGGATCCATCTGACCAGACCATGTTTCTCTATAGAGATCTGGATCCATATGACCAGGACATGTTTCTCTATAGAGATCTGGATCCATCTGACCAGGCCATGTTTCTCCACAGAGATCTGGATCCATCTGACCAGTTCATGTTTCTATACAGAGATCTGGATCCATCTGACCAGGCCATGTTTCTATACAGAGATCTGGATCCATCTGACCAGGCCATGTTTCTATACAGAGATCTGGATCCATCTGACCAGGCCATGTTTCTCCACATAGATCTGGATCCATCTGACCAGGCCATGTTTCTCTATAGAGATCTGGATCCATCTGACCAGGTCATGTTTCTCTATACAGATCTGGATCCATCTGACCAGGCCATGTTTCTTCTCAGAGATCTGGACCCATCTGACCAGGCCATGTTCCTCCACAGAGATCTGGATCCATCTGGCCAGGCCATGTTTCTCTATAGAGATCTGGATCCATCTGACCAGGTCATGTTCCTCCACAGAGATCTGGATCCATCTGACCAGGCCATGTTTCTCTATAGAGCTATGGATCCATCTGACAAGGTCATGTTCCTCCACAGAGATCTGGATCCATCTGACCAGGTCATGTTTCTCCATAGAGATCTGGGTCCATCTGACCAGGCCATGTTTCTCCAGAGATCTGGATCCATCTGACCAGGCCATGTTTCTCTATAGAGATCTGGATCCATCTGACCCGGTCATGTTTCTCTATAGAGATCTGGATCCATCTGACCAGGCCATGTTTCTTTTCAGAGATCTGGACCCATCTGACCAGGCCATGTTCCTCCACAGAGATCTGGATCCATCTGGCCAGGCCATGTTTCTCTATAGAGATCTGGATCCATCTGACCAGGTCATTTTCCTCCACAGAGATCTGGATCCATCTGACCAGGCCATGTTTCTCTATAGAGCTATGGATCCATCTGACAAGGTCATGTTCCTCCACAGAGATCTGGATCCATCTGACCAGGTCATGTTTCTCCATAGAGATCTGGATCCATCTGACCAGGCCATGTTTCTCCAGAGATCTGGATCCATCTGACCAGGCCATGTTCCTCCATAGAGATCTGGATCCATCTGATCAGGCCATGTTCCCCCACAGAGATCTGGATCCATCTGACCAGGCCATGTTTCTATACAGAGATCTGGATCCATCTGATCAGGCCATGTTCCCCCACAGAGATCTGGATCCATCTGACCAGGACATATTTCTCCACAGAGATCTGGATCCATCTGACCAGTTCATGTTTCTATACAGAGATCTGGATCCATCTGACCAGGCCATGTTTCTATACAGAGATCTGGATCCATCTGACCAGGCCATGTTTCTATACAGAGATCTGGATCCATCTGACCAGGCCATGTTTCTCCACATAGATCTGGATCCATCTGACCAGGCCATGTTTCTCTATAGAGATCTGGATCCATCTGACCAGGTCATGTTTCTCTATAGAGATCTGGATCCATCTGGCCAGGACATGTTTCTCTATAAAGATCTGGATCCATCTGGCCAGACCATGTTTCTTCACAGAGATCTGGATCCATCTGACCAGGCCATGTTTCTCTATAGAGATCTGGATCCATCTGACCAGGACATGTTTCTCTATAGAGATCTGGATCCATCTGACCAGGCCATGTTTCTCTATAGAGATCTGGATCCATCTGACCAGGCCATGTTTCACCATATAGATCTGGATCTATCTGACCAGGTCATGGTTCTCTATAGAGATCTGAATTCATCTGACAGGCCATGTTTCTCTATAGAGATCTGGATCCATCTGACCAGGCAATGTTTCTCTATAGAGATCTGGATCCATCTGGCCAGGACATGTTTCTCCACAGAGATCTGGATCCATCTGATCAGGCCATGTTTCTCTATAGAGATCTGGATCTATCTGACCAGGCCATGTTTCTCTATAGAGATCTGGATCCATCTGACCAGGCCATGTTTCTCTATAGAGATCTGGATCCATCTGACCAGGTCATGTTTCTCTATAGAGATCTGGATCCATCTGACCAGGCCATGTTTCTCCACAGAGATCTGGATCCATCTGACCAGGTCATGTTTCTATATAGAGATCTGGATCCATCTGACCAGGCCATGTTTCTCTATAGAGATCTGGATCCATCTGACCAGGCCATGTTTCTATATAGAGATCTGGATCCATCTGACCAGGACATGTTTCTCCACAGTGATCTGGATCCATCTGACCAGACCATGTTCCTCCACAGAGATCTGGATCCATCTGATCAGGCCATGTTTCTCCACAGAGATCTGGATCTATCTGATCAGGTCATGTTTCTCTATAGAGATCTGGATCCATCTGACCAGGTCATGTTTCTCTATAGAGATCTGGATCCATCTGACCAGGCCATGTTTCTCTATAGAGATCTGGATCCATCTGACCAGGCCATGTTTCTCCACAGAGATCTGGATCCATCTGACCAGGCCATGTTTCTCTATAGAGATCTGGATCTATCTGACCAGGCCATGTTTCTCTATAGAGATCTGGATCCATCTGACCAGACCATGTTTCTCTATAGAGATCTGGATCCATCTGACCAGGCCATGTTTCTCTATAGAGATCTGGATCCATCTGACCAGGCCATGTGTCTCTATAGAGATCTGGATCCATCTGACCAGACCATGTTTCTCTATAGAGATCTGGATCCATCTGACCAGGACATGTTTCTATATAGAGATCTGGATCCATCTGACCAGGCCATGTTTCTCTATTGAGATCTGGATCCATCTGACCAGGCCATGTTTCTCTATAGAGATCTGGATCCATCTGACCAGGACATGTTTCTCTATAGAGATCTGGATCCATCTGACCAGGACATGTTTCTATATAGAGATCTGGATCCATCTGACCAGGCCATGTTTCTCTATTGAGATCTGGATCCATCTGACCAGGCCATGTTTCTCTATAGAGATCTGGATCCATCTGACCAGGACATGTTTCTATATAGAGATCTGGATCCATCTGACCAGGTCATGTTTCTCTATTGAGATCTGGATCCATCTGACCAGTTATTTGTTTAGTTATTTAAATTTATGCTGCAATCTGAGGTCTCAGGTTTAATCTCTGTAGGGAGAAGCTCCGACTATATATTTATGTGTTTTTGTCTTCCTTTTTGTTTCACCATTGTCACCTCACAGTCAGTCTGCATCCTCACCAACCTCACTGATACAACGTGGCTATAAAAAGTATAAAATGTCCATTGATACCATTCAGTTTAATGCTCTGATGACTTTACACATAGAAAAGACAATCTTATCCCTTATATTAACAATTCGGGTGCAGTCCTGGGTATCTAGTACTATGAATACGACGCCTCGTACCTGACAGTCTGCACAGCGCACATCCCGCACCTTCCTCCTCTCTTAGGGAAGGAAATGTTCTTGTTCGGTTACTTAGTAGTCCATGAATAAGGATTTTGTACCTGCAGATACAAAATAGGTGATTTATCCCTATAGAATCACTATAGTGCCCCAACCAGCTCAGAATCAACAGGACATTTCCGGATTTCAGGCGCTGTTCTGGGAGGTATGATCATGTCCTGCTGGTAAGCTTAAGGGGGAACTCCGGTACTTAAAGGGGTTATCCAGGAAAAAACTTTTTTTTTATACATATATTTTATATTTATATATTTATATATATATTTTAAATTACTTCTATTTAAAAATCTTAATCCTTTCAGTACTTATGAGCTGCTGAAGTTGAGTTGTTCTTTTCTGTCTAAGTGCTCTCTGATGACACCTGTCTCGGGAACCGCCCAGTTTAGAAGCAAATCCCCATAGCAAACCTCTTCTACTCTGTGCAGTTCCCGAGACAAGCAGAGAAGTCAGCAGAGAGCACTGTTGCCAGACAGAAAAGAACAACTCAACTTCAGCAGATGATAATTATTGGAAGGATTAAGATTTTTGAATAGAAGTAATTTACAATTCTGTTTAACTTTCTGGAGCCAGTTGATATAAAAAAAAAAAAGTTTTTCCTCGAATACCCCTTTAACAACTTATCCCCTATCCCACAACTGGGAACCCCACGATCTTCTGCCCGATGCCCCGACTCTCCCCATGCACGGAGTGACCACCGCTCTGTTCACGGAGCGGTGGTCACTCCGTGCATGGGGAGAGCCGGGGCACCGGGCACGAGATTGTGGGGGATTTCAGCAGTTGGAACCCCCCACGATCGGACACTCATAATAAATCCTAATTCAGAACAGAATTTTTTTGCTAATGCTGCCTACATTTCCCATGAATAATCTGGATTAGCAGAGAGAGGGGATGGGGTCTCATCACTGCAACTCACTTAATGAGACCAATCTAGTCACCTGGCCAGACTCCAACCACCAGAAGCCTAAACTGCTAAGACTTATACGTTGGCTGGAGTCCGTTCAGACCTGAAGTTTTGATGTCTTTTCTTATTCATGGAGCTTTATTTAGAGAAATATTTCCTTTAAGAGAAAGTGATTTGTCCTATAATCACAGTTAAGGTGTTTGTTACGCCGAGCGCTCCGGGTCCCCGCTCCTCCCCGGAGCGCTCGCTACACTTCCCTCACTGCAGCGCCCCGGTCGGTTCCACGGACCCGGGGCGCTGCGTTACCACCTCCGGCCGGGATGCGATCCGCGATGCGGGTAGCGCCCGCTCGCGATGCGCACCCCGGCTCCCGTACCTGACTCGCTCCCCGTCAGTTCTGTCCCGGCGCGCGCGGCCCCGCTCCCTAGGGCGCGCGCGCGCCGGGTCTTTGCGATTTAAAGGGCCACTGCACCGCTGATTGGTGCAGTGGTTCCAATTAGTGTTTACACCTGTGCACTTCCCTATATCACCTCACTTCCCCTTCACTCCCTCGCCGGATCTTGTTGCCCTAGTGCCAGTGAAAGCGTTCCTTGTGTGTTCCTTGCCTGTGATTCCAGACCTTCTGCCGTTGCCCCTGACTACGATCCTTGCTGCCTGCCCCGACCTTCTGCTACGTCCGACCTTGCTTCTGTCTACTCCCTTGTACCGCGCCTATCTTCAGCAGCCAGAGAGGTTGAGCCGTTGCTAGGGGATACGACCTGGTCACTACCGCCGCAGCAAGACCATCCCGCTTTGCGGCGGGCTCTGGTGAAAACCAGTAGTGACTTAGAACCGATCCTCTAGCACGGTCCACGCCAATCCCTCTCTGGCACAGAGGATCCACCACCTGCCAGCCGGCATCGTGACAGTAGATCCGGCCATGGATCCCGCTGAAGTTCCTCTGCCAGTTGTCGCTGACCTCACCACGGTGGTCGCCCAGCAGTCACAACAGATTGCGCAACAAGGCCAACAGCTGTCTCAACTGACTGTTATGCTACAACAGTTACTACCACAGCTCCAGCAATCATCTCCTCCGCCAGCTCCTGTACCTCCTCTGCAGCGTGTGGCCGCTTCTGGAATACGACTATCCTTGCCGGATAAATTTGATGGGGACTCTAAGTTTTGCCGTGGCTTTCTTTCCCAATGTTCATTACACTTGGAGATGATGTCGGACCAGTTCCCCACTGAAAGGTCTAAGGTGGCTTTCGTAGTCAGCCTGCTGTCTGGAAAAGCCCTGGCTTGGGCCACACCGCTCTGGGACCGCAATGACCCCGTCACTGCCTCTGTACACTCCTTCTTCTCGGAAATTCGAAGTGTCTTTGAGGAACCTGCCCGAGCCTCTTCTGCTGAGACTGCCCTGTTGAACCTGGTCCAGGGTAATTCTTCCGTTGGCGAGTATGCCGTACAGTTCCGTACCCTTGCTTCAGAACTATCCTGGAATAATGAGGCACTCTGCGCGACCTTTAAAAAAGGCCTATCCAGCAACATTAAAGATGTTCTGGCCGCACGAGAAATCCCTGCTAACCTACATGAACTCATCCATCTTGCCACTCGCATTGACATGCGTTTTTCCGAACGGCGTCAGGAGCTCCGCCAGGATATGGACTCTGTTCGCACGAGGCGTTTCTTCTCCCCGGCTCCTCTCTCCTCTGGTCCCCTGCAACCTGTTCCTGTGCCTCCCGCCGTGGAGGCTATGCAGGTCGACCGGTCTCGCCTGACACCCCAAGAGAGGACACGACGCCGCATGGAGAATCTCTGCCTGTACTGTGCTAGTACCGAACACTTCCTGAAGGATTGTCCTATCCGTCCTCCCAGCCTGGAAAGACGTCCGCTGACTCCGCACAAAGGTGAGACAGTCCTTGATGTCTACTCTGCTTCTCCACGTCTTACGGTGCCTGTGCGGATGTCTGCCTCTGCCTTCTCCTTCTCTGCTGTGGCCTTCTTGGACTCTGGATCTGCAGGAAATTTTATCTTGGCCTCTCTCGTCAACAGGTTCAACATCCCGGTGACCAGTCTCGCCAGACCCCTCTACATCAATTGTGTAAACAATGAAAGATTGGACTGTACTATACGTTTCCGCACGGAGCCCCTTCTAATGCGCATCGGATCTCATCACGAGAGGATTGAACTGTTGGTCCTCCCCAATTGCACTTCTGAAATCCTTCTTGGACTTCCCTGGCTTCAACTCCATTCCCCAATCCTGGATTGGTCCACTGGGGAGATCAAGAGTTGGGGGCCCTCTTGTTCCAAGGACTGCTTAAAACCGGTTCCCAGTAAACCTTGCCGTGTCCCTGTGCTTCCTCATGTAACCGGTCTCCCTAAGGCCTATATGGACTTTGCGGACGTTTTTTGCAAAAAACAAGCTGAGACTCTACCTCCTCACAGGCCTTATGATTGTCCCATTGACCTCCTCCCGGGCACTACTCCACCCCGGGGCAGAATCTATCCTCTGTCCGTCCCAGAGACTCTTGCCATGTCGGAATACGTCCAAGAAAATTTAAAAAAGGGCTTTATCCGTAAATCCTCCTCTCCTGCCGGAGCCGGATTTTTCTTTGTGTCCAAAAAAGATGGCTCTCTACGTCCTTGCATTGACTACCGCGGTCTTAATAAAATCACGGTTAAGAACCGCTACCCCCTACCCCTCATCTCTGAACTCTTTGATCGTCTCCAAGGTGCCCATATTTTTACCAAACTGGACTTAAGAGGTGCTTATAATCTCATCCGCATCAGAGAGGGGGATGAATGGAAAACGGCATTTAACACCAGAGATGGACACTTTGAGTATCTGGTCATGCCCTTTGGTCTATGCAACGCCCCTGCCGTCTTCCAAGACTTTGTTAATGAAATTTTTCGTGATCTCCTATACTCCTGTGTTGTTGTATATCTGGACGATATCCTGATTTTTTCTGCCAATCTTGAAGAACACCGCCAGCATGTCCGTATGGTTCTTCAGAGACTTCGTGATAATCAACTCTATGCCAAAATAGAGAAATGTCTGTTTGAATGCCAATCTCTTCCTTTTCTAGGATACTTGGTCTCTGGCCAGGGACTACAAATGGACCCAGATAAACTCTCTGCCGTCTTGGATTGGCCACGCCCCTCCGGACTCCGTGCCATCCAACGTTTTTTGGGGTTCGCCAATTATTACAGGCAATTTATTCCACATTTTTCTACCATTGTGGCTCCTATTGTGGCTTTAACAAAAAAAAATGCCGATCCCAAGTCTTGGCCTCCTCAAGCGGAAGACGCCTTTAAACGACTCAAGTCTGCCTTTTCTTCGGCTCCCGTGCTCTCCAGACCTGACCCATCTAAACCCTTCCTATTGGAGGTTGATGCCTCCTCAGTGGGAGCTGGAGCTGTCCTTCTACAAAAAAACTCTTCCGGGCATGCTGTTACTTGTGGTTTTTTTTCCAGGACCTTCTCTCCGGCGGAGAGGAACTACTCCATCGGGGATCGAGAGCTTCTAGCCATTAAATTAGCACTTGAGGAATGGAGGCATCTGCTGGAGGGATCAAGATTTCCAGTTATTATTTACACCGATCACAAGAACCTCTCCTACCTCCAGTCTGCCCAACGGCTGAATCCTCGTCAGGCCAGGTGGTCTCTGTTCTTTGCCCGATTTAATTTTGAAATTCACTTTCGGCCTGCTGATAAGAACATTAGGGCCGATGCTCTCTCTCGTTCCTCAGATGCCTCTGAAATTGAACTCTCTCCTCAACACATCATTCCTCCTGACTGCCTGATTTCCACTTCTCCAGCCTCCATCAGACAAACTCCTCCAGGAAAGACCTTTGTTTCTCCACGCCAACGCCTTGGGATCCTCAAATGGGGTCACTCCTCCCATCTCGCAGGTCATGCGGGCATTAAGAAATCTGTGCAACTCATCTCTCGCTTCTATTGGTGGCCGACTCTAGAGACTGATGTGGTGGACTTTGTGCGAGCCTGCACTATCTGTGCCCGGGATAAGACTCCTCGCCAGAAGCCCGCTGGTTTTCTTCATCCTTTGCCTGTCCCCGAACAGCCTTGGTCTCTGATTGGTATGGATTTTATTACTGACTTACCCCCATCCCATGGCAACACTGTTATTTGGGTGGTCGTTGATCGATTCTCCAAGATGGCACATTTCATCCCTCTTCCTGGTCTCCCTTCAGCGCCTCAGTTGGCTAAACAATTTTTTGTACACATTTTTCGTCTTCACGGGTTGCCTACACAGATCGTCTCGGATAGAGGCGTCCAATTTGTGTCTAAATTCTGGAGGGCTCTCTGTAAACAACTCAAGATTAAATTAAATTTTTCTTCTGCATACCATCCTCAATCCAATGGACAAGTAGAGAGAATTAACCAGATCTTGGGTGACTATTTACGACATTTTGTTTCCTCCCGCCAGGATGACTGGGCAGATCTTCTACCTTGGGCCGAATTCTCGTATAATTTCAGAATCTCTGAATCTTCCTCCAAATCTCCGTTTTTCGTGGTGTACGGCCGTCACCCTCTTCCCCCCCTCCCTACCCCCTTGCCCTCTGGTCTGCCCGCTGTGGATGAAATTTCTCGTGATCTTTCCACCATATGGAAAGAGACCCAAAATTCTCTCTTACAGGCTTCTTCTCGCATGAAGAGATTCGCAGATAAGAAAAGAAGAGCTCCTCCCATTTTTTCCCCTGGAGACAAGGTATGGCTCTCCGCTAAATATGTCCGTTTCCGTGTCCCGAGCTATAAGTTGGGACCACGCTATCTTGGTCCTTTTAAAGTTTTGTGTCAAATTAATCCTGTCTCTTACAAACTTCTTCTTCCTCCTTCTCTTCGTATCCCTAATGCCTTTCACGTCTCTCTTCTTAAACCTCTCATCCTCAACCGTTTTTCTCCTAGATCTGTTCCTCCCACTCCTGTTTCCGGCTCCTCGGACATCTTCTCTGTCAAAGAGATCTTGGCCTCTAAGAAGGTCAGAGGAAGAACTTTTTTTTTGGTGGATTGGGAGGGTTGTGGTCCAGAGGAGAGGTCCTGGGAACCTGAGGACAATATCCTGGACAAAAGTCTGATCCTCAGGTTCTCAGGCCCCAAGAAGAGGGGGAGACCCAAGGGGGGGGGTACTGTTACGCCGAGCGCTCCGGGTCCCCGCTCCTCCCCGGAGCGCTCGCTACACTTCCCTCACTGCAGCGCCCCGGTCGGTTCCACGGACCCGGGGCGCTGCGTTACCACCTCCGGCCGGGATGCGATCCGCGATGCGGGTAGCGCCCGCTCGCGATGCGCACCCCGGCTCCCGTACCTGACTCGCTCCCCGTCAGTTCTGTCCCGGCGCGCGCGGCCCCGCTCCCTAGGGCGCGCGCGCGCCGGGTCTTTGCGATTTAAAGGGCCACTGCACCGCTGATTGGTGCAGTGGTTCCAATTAGTGTTTACACCTGTGCACTTCCCTATATCACCTCACTTCCCCTTCACTCCCTCGCCGGATCTTGTTGCCCTAGTGCCAGTGAAAGCGTTCCTTGTGTGTTCCTTGCCTGTGATTCCAGACCTTCTGCCGTTGCCCCTGACTACGATCCTTGCTGCCTGCCCCGACCTTCTGCTACGTCCGACCTTGCTTCTGTCTACTCCCTTGTACCGCGCCTATCTTCAGCAGCCAGAGAGGTTGAGCCGTTGCTAGGGGATACGACCTGGTCACTACCGCCGCAGCAAGACCATCCCGCTTTGCGGCGGGCTCTGGTGAAAACCAGTAGTGACTTAGAACCGATCCTCTAGCACGGTCCACGCCAATCCCTCTCTGGCACAGAGGATCCACCACCTGCCAGCCGGCATCGTGACAGTGTTTTATGAAGATTTTAAATCTTTATGCTGGGTTCACCATGTTTTGGCCATGTTTTTGCTGCGATTTCCAAAATCTCTGTAAACATGACACATTGTTACCACACTTTGAGACACTGTGTTAAATATTTTTGCCACAATTTTGAGAAAATCAAACCTGCAAAAATGTAAACATGTAAACTCATCCTCAGGGGAAGTATATAACTACTATATATATCTCCTGATCCCATAGAGATAGAAGCAGTATACAGATAGAGCTGGAGGGGAGGTGTATAACTACTATATATCCTGATCCCATAGAGATAGCAGCAGTATACAGATAGAGCTGGAGGAGAGGTGTATAACTACTATATATATATATCCTGATCCCATAGAGATAGAAGCAGTATACAGATAGAGCTGGAGGGGAGGTGTATAACTACTATATATATATATATATATATATATATATATATATATCTCCTGATCCCATAGAGATAGAAGCAGTATACAGATAGAGCTGGAGGGGAAGTGTATAAACACTATATATCCTGATCCTATAGAGATAGAAGCAGCAGTATACAGACAGGTCTGGAGGGGGAGGTGTATAACTACTATATATTCTGATCCTATAGAGATAGACGCAGCAGTATAGAGATAGAGCTGGAGGGGAGGTGTATAACTACTATATATCCTGATCTCATAGAGATAGCAGCAGTATACAGATAGAGCTGGAGGGGAGGTGTATAACTACTATATATCCTGATCTCATAGAGATAGCAGCAGTATACAGATAGAGCTGGAGGGGAGGTGTATAACTACTATATTTCCTGATCTCATAGAGATAGCAGCAGTATACAGATAGAGCTGGAGGAGAGGTGTATAACTACTATATATCCTGATCCCATTGAGATAGCAGCAGTATACAGATAGAGCTGGGGGAAGTTGTATAACTACTAGATATCCTGATCCCATAGAGATATCAGCAGCAGTATACAGATAGAGCTGGAGGGGAGGTGTATAACTACTATATATCCTGATACCATAGAGATAGCAGCAGCAGTATACAGATAGAGCTGGAGGGGAGGTGTATAACTACTATATATCCTGATACCATAGAGATAGCAGCAGCAGTATACAGATAGAGCTGGAGGGGAGGTGTATAACTACTATATATCCTGATTCCTTAGAGATAGAGCTGAAAGTAGAGGGGTCTGGGAGCTAGCAGGAGGGAGAGGTGATGATGTCATCCTGCAGTTCACAGGAAGTCAGCTGATCCGAGACTGACCACTTCCTCTAAATGCTAATTTTCTGTGGTGATCACATAACCCAGTTACAGTAATAAAACCCATGGATGTAGCGGAGCTGGAATAAATCAGATGGCACTGTAGGACTAGTGATGGTGATCGTGCATGATACAGATGAAAAATACCCCCGGAGTGCTTCTTTAAAAAGAAAAAGAAAATCCCCATGGAGCCCAGTGCTGTGTATAAGATCTTACTCCTCCACACGACGTTCACTTACGTATCATTTCCCATCCTCGTCGCTTCTATTTCCTTAGACAATGATCTTGATTCTCGTTCTGTGAATTCTGTAATACACATAAACTACTGTAAATTGGATTTTTCCCACATGACCTGTGCCAGATTCCAGATTTTACGGATTTCGGTGAAATCAGTAAAATTATCAGAACTTTCTGGTGACTTACGTTTCTGCTTTACGCCCCGGACGGTCTTGGATGTGCCGATGTTACTCCAAGTCTGGTGGTAATTCTCAAAGGAGACCGCGGTGACTTTTCTAAATGAAGAAGGATTTGAAATATAAAACTGGGCTAAGGCCGGGTTCACACCACGTTTTTGCAATACTGTTCCTGTATCGGGTTTTTAATAAAAAAAAAAAAAAACTTATTCCTCAAAACCTGACTAAACTGTATCAAAACGTGTGTACAATTTTTTATCTGTATACGGTTCAAAACCGTATACGGTTTGAAAAATGATGTCCGGTTGCATCAGTTTTTTAAGAAAAAACTTTATACGTTTTTAGCTTTTCACTCCATTATGAATAAAGTTTCACTTATTTGATTGAAATTCCAAGAAAAAAAACTGTGCAAGGTCAAAAACCGTATGGTGAAAACCTGATGGAACCGTACGCACATACAATTCTGTACGCTTCCCATTGACTCCCATGTTAAAAAAAAAACAGAAAAAAACAGAAAAAAAAAGTAAAAAACCGTATGGTTTGAAAAACGGAGACAACCGTATACATTATGGTGCATACAGTTTTGAATGGGAAGTCTATGGGCACGGTTTTCTGTACGGTTGCATACGTTTTTTTTATTATTATTTTTTATTAAACCGTATAGCAAAATCGTGGTGTGAACCCACCCTAAGAGTGATGGAAAAATGGCGACCACCCTTGTGAAATACTGAGGGATCAAGACTGGGGTAAGAGTTATGAAAAAATGGCGAACACCCTTGCGATAAAAACTACAACTCCCAGCATGGCCAGACAGCCGAAGGCTGTCCGGGGTTGTAGTTTTGCGAACACCGTTGCGAAATACTGAGGGGTCAAAATTTGGGTAAGAGTTATGTAAAATTGGCAAACACCCTTGCGCAGACCTACAACTCCCAGCATGCCTGAACAGCCAAAGGCTGTCCGGGCATGCTGGAGGTTGTAGTTTTGCGAACACCCTTGTGAAATACTGAGGGGTTAAGACTGGGTTAAGAGTTATGGAAAAATGGCGAACACCCTTGCGCAAACCTACAACTCCCAGCATGCCTGAACAGCCTAAGGCTGTCCGGGCATGCTGGAGGTTGTAGTTTTGCGAACACCCTTGTGAAATACTGAGGGGTTAAGACTGGGTTAAGAGTTATGGAAAAATGGCGAACACCCTTGCGCAAAACTACAACTCCCAGCATGACCGAACAGCCTTCGGCTGTCCGGGCATGCTGGAGGTTGTAGTTTTGCAAACACCATTGTGAAATACAGAGGGGTCAAGACTGGGGTAAGAGTTGTGGAAAATGGTGTACACCCTTGCGCAAAACTACAACTCCCTGTCTGAACATGCTGGGGGTTGTAGTTTTGTGAACACCTTTGTGAAATTCTGAAAGGTCAAAACTGGGGTAAGAGTTATGGAAAATTGACGAACACCCTTGTGCAAAACTACAACTCCCAGCATGCCCAGACAGCCAAAGGCTGTCTGGGCATGCTGGGAGTTGTAGTTTTGCAACAGCTGGAGGGCCACAGTTTGAGACCATTGTTCTATATGGTGTTTATAGTAATTCAAGATATAACTCAGGATCAGTACAGGATAAGTAATGTAATGTATGTACACAGTGGCACACTGGTTGGGAAACACTTAAAACTGGAGTAAGAGTGATGGAAAAATGGCGAACACCCTTGCGCAAAACTACAACTCCCAGCATGCCCGAACAGCCAAAGGCTGTCTGTGCCTGCTAGTGGTTGTAGTTTTGCAAACACCCTTGTGACATACTGAGGGGTCAAAACTGGGGTAAGAGTTATGGAAAACTGTAGAACACCCTTGCAAAAACTACAACTCCCAGCATGCCCAGAAAGTCTGTCCAGGCATGCTGGGGGTTGTAGTTTTGCAAACACCCCTGTGAAACACAGAGGGGTCAAAACTGGGGTAAGAATTATGGAAAAAATAGGGAACACCCTTGCGCAAAGTAGCCTTCAGCTGTCCAGGCATGCTGGGAGTTCTAGTTTTGCAACAGCTGGAGGCCCCTAGTTGGGAAACACTTGTGATGAGCGGCATGGGCCATATTCAAATTTGCGATATTTCACGAATATATGGGCGAATATTCGTCCTATGTCCACGAAATTTGCATATTTGCTATGTTCATTCGCTTTTTTTCCCTTGCGAAAATCGTATTGAAATTCGTATAGTGCGCATGCGCGATTATATCTTTCAACTAACACTTTACCCTACACTAGAACTATCACTTTTTTACACAGTACACATCATTGTTGTGATGTGTACTGTGAGGAAAAAAAGTGAAAAAACAAATATTCGTCATTACGAATATATATAGCGCTATATTCTAAATACTCGCAAAATTGCAAAGTGCCGATATTCGCCATAAAAATTAGCATTTCGAATATTCGCGCTCAACACTAGGAAACACTGCAATAGGGAAATATGAGACATCATACAGTTTTTTCACTCATCAGCCATAAGATTTGGGGAAGATTTATGAAAATTTGCGCACAGAAAAAGTGGAGCAGTTGCCCATAGCAACCAATCAGATGGCTTCTTTCATTTTTTAGAAACGCCTATGTAAAATGAAAGATGGTATCGGATTGGTTGCTATGTTCCAGTCCTGATGCTCATTGTGGACACTTTCTGTGGTGGACAGGGGTCACATGGGTTCTGACTGGCCCGCAGGGCCCCCATACACAACAAGCTGCTTGATTTGACTCCGTTTATAATCATCAGGAAGTTTTTTTTCAGCAGTTTGCTTTACAGCAGCTCATCTGTGGGATCGGACCGGAGGGGCCCTCACCCCCACACACATCAATGAGGATTGGGCCCACAAGATCAGGTCCCTGGTGCGTCCTTACTTGGACACTTTTGGTCAGTACTAACCACTACATAAGAGGAACACCCCACAAGACCGGAGAGGACATGACCCAGTCAGCCACAAGACCGGAGAGGACATGACCCAGTCGGCCACAAGACCGGAGAGGACATGACCCAGTCGACCACAAGACCGGAGAGGACATGACCCAGTCGGCCACAAGAACGGAGAGGACATGACCCAGTCGGCCACAAGACCGGAGAGGTCATGACCCAGTCGGCCACAAGACCGGAGAGGACATGACCCAGTCGGCCACAAGACCGGAGAGGACATGACCCAGAAGGCCACAAGACCGGAGAGGACATGACCCAGAAGGCCACAAGACCGGAGAGGACATGACCCAGTCGGCCACAAGACCGGAGAGGACATGACCCAGTCGGCCACAAGACCGGAGAGGACATGACCCAGTCGGCCACAAGAACGGAGAGGACATGACCCAGTCGGCCACAAGACCGGAGAGGACATGACCCAGTCGGCCACAAGACCGGAGAGGAGATGACCCAGTCGGCCACAAGACCGGAGAGGACATGACCCAGTCGGCCACAAGAACGGAGAGGTCATGACCCAGTCGGCCACAAGACCGGAGAGGACATGACCCAGTTGGCCACAAGACCGGAGAGGACATGACCCAGAAGGCCACAAGACCGGAGAGGACATGACCCAGTCGGCCACAAGACCGGAGAGGACATGACCCAGTCGGCCACAAGACCGGAGAGGACATGACCCAGTCGGCCACAAGACCGGAGAGGACATGACCCAGTCGGCCACAAGACCGGAGAGGACATGACCCAGTCGGCCACAAGACCGGAGAGGACATGACCCAGTCGGCCACAAGACCGGAGAGGACATGACCCAGTCGGCCACAAGACCGGAGAGGACATGACCCAGTCGGCCACAAGACCGGAGAGGACATGACCCAGTCGGCCACAAGACCGGAGAGGACACAACCCAGTCGGCAACAAGACCGGAGAGGACATGACCCAGTCGGCCACAAGACCGGAGAGGACATGACCCAGTCGGCAACAAGACCGGAGAGGACATGACCCAGTCGGCCACAAGACAAGAGAGGACATGACCCAGTCGGCCACAAGACCAGAGAGGACATGACCCAGTCGGCCACAAGACCGGAGAGGACATGACCCAGTCAGCCACAAGATCAGAGAGGACATGACCCAGTCGGCCACAAGACCGGAGAGGACATGACCCAATCGGCCACAAGACCGGAGAGGACATGACCCAGTCGGCCACAAGACCGGAGAGGACATGACCCAGTCGGCCACAAGACCGGAGAGGACATGACCCAGTCGGCCACAAGACCGGAGAGGACATGACCCAGTCGGCCACAAGACCAGAGAGGACATGACCCAGTCGGCCACAAGACCAGAGAGGACATGACCCAGTCGGCCACAAGACCAGAGAGGACATGACCCAGTCGGCCACAAAACCAGAGAGGACATGACCCAGTCGGCCACAAGACCGGAGAGGACATGACCCAATTGGCCATACTGTCATCACAATTCGGCCCAGTTTTCCTGATTCCCACATAAATTTAAATAGGCAGTGTGGGTACTCAGCCACCAGGGGGCACTGTCAGAGAACTCTTGGGCACCTCCGGGCACATTGCTCATTGCAGTCAGGTTTTATATTTGTTTATTTGCCTTGTACTCCGGGAATGGATCCTAGAGCTTCTGGACCAGGAGACACCGCGCTCTGTGAGGATATATTCAATAGAAGAATTCAGACCAGGGATTTCCTGTAAACCAAGGAGATAATTCCTGCTCCTCCAGAACACAGAGCACAGAACACAGAGCACAGAACACAGAGCACATAACACAGAGCACAGAGCACAGAACACAGAACACCGAACACAGAGCACAGAACACAGAACACAGAACACAGAGCACATAACACAGAGCACAGAACACAGAGCACAGAACACAGAACACAGAGCACATAACACAGAACACAGAGCACAGAACACAGAACACAGAACACAGACCACATAACACAGAGCACAGAACACAGAGCACAGAACACAGAACACAGAACACTAAGCACAGAACAAAGAACACAGAACACTAAGCACAGAGCACAGAACAAAGAACACAGAACAAAGAACACAGAACACAGAGCACAGAACACAGAACACTAAGCACAGAACACAGAACACAGAGCACAGAACACAGAGCACAGAACACAGAACACAAAACGCAGAGCACAGAACACTGAGCACAGAGCACAGAACACAGAACACAGAGCACAGAACACTGAGCACAGAACACAGAGCACAGAACACAGAACAAAGAACACAGAACAAAGAACACAGAACAAAGAACACAGAGCACAGAACAAAGAACACAGAACAAAGAACACAGAACAAAGAACACAGAGCACAGAACACTAAGCACAGAGCACAGAACACTAAGCACAGAGCATAGAACACAGAGCACAGAACACAGAACAAAGAACACAGAGCACAGAACACTAAGCACAGAGCATAGAACACAGAGCACAGAACACTAAGCATAGAGCACAGAACAAAGAACACAGAACACTAAGCACAGAGCACAGAACACTAAGTAAGCACAGAGCACAGAACAAAGAACACAGAACACTAAGCACAGAGCACAGAACAAAGAACATAGAACACTAAGCACAGAACACAGAACAAAGAACACAGAACACAGAGCACAGAACACTAAGTAAGCACAGAGCACAGAACACAGAGCACAGAACACAGAGCGCAGAACAAAGAACAGAACACTAAGCACAGAGCACAGAACACAGAGCACAGAACACAGAACAAAGAACACAGAACACTAAGCACAGAACACAGAACAAATAACACAGAACACTAAGCACAGAACACAGAGCACAGAACACAGAACACTAAGCACAGAGCACAGAACAAAGAACACAGAACACAGAACAAAGAACAGAACACAAAGCACAGAGCACAGAACACAGAACAAAGAACACAGAGCACAGAACACAGAACACTGAGCACAGAACATAGAGCACAGAGCACAGAGCAGAGAACACAGAGCACAGAACACAGAGCACAGAACACTGAGCACAGAACACTGAGCACAGAACATAGAGCACAGAACATAGAGCACAGAACATAGAGCACAGAACACTGAGCAAAGAACACAGAACACAAAGCACAGAACACAGAGCACACCGCCATGTAAAGGGCTGCAAAGAAGAGCAGAGGCCTCCAAATTCCTAGCCCTGTTATGGATGTACTGTGGTTGGTTCTGTTATGGGTGCACTGTGACTGGTTCTGTTATGGGTGCACTGTGACTGGTTCTGTTATGGGTGCACTGTGACTGGTTCTGTTATGGGTGCACTGTGACTGGTTCTGTTATGGGTGCATTGTGGTTGGTTCTGCACTGTGACTGGTCCTGTTATGGGTGCACTGTGTTTGGTTCTGTTATGGGTGCACTGTGACTGGTCCTGTTATGGGTGCACTGTGACTGGTCCTGTTATGGGTGCACTGTGACTGGTCCTGTTATGGGTGCACTGTGACTGGTCCTGTTATGGGTGCACTGTGACTGGTTCTGTTATGGGTGCCCTGTGACTGGTTCTGTTATGGGTGCACTGTGACTGGTCCTGTTATGGGGGCACTGTGGTTGGTTCTGTTATGGGTGCACTCTGACTGGTCCTGTTATGGGTGCACTGTGACTGGTCCTGTTATGGGTGCACTGTGACTGGTCCTGTTATGGGTGCACTGTGACTGGTTCTGTTATGGGTGCACTGTGGTTGGTTCTGTTATGGGTGCACTGTGACTGGTTCTGTTATGGGTGCACTGTGACTGGTTCTGTTATGGGTGCACTGTGACTGGTTCTGTTATGAGTGCACTGTGACTGGTTCTGTTATGGGTGCACTGTGACTGGTTCTGTTATGGATGCACTGTGGTTGGTTCTGTTATGGGTGCACTGTGACTGGTTCTGTTTTGGGTGCACTGTGACTGGTTCTGTTATGGGTGCACTGTGACTGGTTCTGTTATGGGTGCACTGTGACTGGTTCTGTTATGGGTGCACTGTGGTTGGTTCTGCACTGTGACTGGTCCTGTTATGGGTGCACTGTGTTTGGTTCTGTTATGGGTGCACTGTGACTGGTCCTGTTATGGGTGCACTGTGACTGGTCCTGTTATGGGTGCACTGTGACTGGTCCTGTTATGGGTGCACTGTGACTGGTCCTGTTATGGGGGCACTGTGGTTGGTTCTGTTATGGGTGCACTGTGACTGGTCCTGTTATGGGTGCACTGTGACTGGTCCTGTTATGGGTGCACTGTGACTGGTCCTGTTATGGGTGCACTGTGACTGGTTCTGTTATGGGTGCACTGTGACTGGTCCTGTTATGGGTGCACTGTGACGGGTTCTGTTATGGGTGCACTGTGACTGGTTCTGTTATGGATGCACTGTGGTTGGTTCTGTTATGGGTGCACTGTGACTGGTTCTGTTATGGGTGCACTGTGGTTGGTTCTGTTATGGGTGCACTGTGACTGGTTCTGTTATGGGTGCACTGTGACTGGTTCTGTTATGGGTGCACTGTGACTGGTTCTGTTATGGGTGCACTGTGACTGGTTCTGTTATGGGTGCATTGTGGTTGGTTCTGCACTGTGACTGGTCCTGTTATGGGTGCACTGTGTTTGGTTCTGTTATGGGTGCACTGTGACTGGTCCTGTTATGGGTGCACTGTGACTGGTCCTGTTATGGGTGCACTGTGACTGGTCCTGTTATGGGTGCACTGTGACTGGTCCTGTTATGGGTGCACTGTGACTGGTTCTGTTATGGGTGCCCTGTGACTGGTTCTGTTATGGGTGCACTGTGACTGGTCCTGTTATGGGGGCACTGTGGTTGGTTCTGTTATGGGTGCACTCTGACTGGTCCTGTTATGGGTGCACTGTGACTGGTCCTGTTATGGGTGCACTGTGACTGGTCCTGTTATGGGTGCACTGTGACTGGTTCTGTTATGGGTGCACTGTGGTTGGTTCTGTTATGGGTGCACTGTGACTGGTTCTGTTATGGGTGCACTGTGACTGGTTCTGTTATGGGTGCACTGTGACTGGTTCTGTTATGAGTGCACTGTGACTGGTTCTGTTATGGGTGCACTGTGACTGGTTCTGTTATGGATGCACTGTGGTTGGTTCTGTTATGGGTGCACTGTGACTGGTTCTGTTTTGGGTGCACTGTGACTGGTTCTGTTATGGGTGCACTGTGACTGGTTCTGTTATGGGTGCACTGTGACTGGTTCTGTTATGGGTGCACTGTGGTTGGTTCTGCACTGTGACTGGTCCTGTTATGGGTGCACTGTGTTTGGTTCTGTTATGGGTGCACTGTGACTGGTCCTGTTATGGGTGCACTGTGACTGGTCCTGTTATGGGGGCACTGTGGTTGGTTCTGTTATGGGTGCACTGTGACTGGTCCTGTTATGGGTGCACTGTGACTGGTCCTGTTATGGGTGCACTGTGACTGGTCCTGTTATGGGTGCACTGTGACTGGTTCTGTTATGGGTGCACTGTGACTGGTCCTGTTATGGGTGCACTGTGACGGGTTCTGTTATGGGTGCACTGTGACTGGTTCTGTTATGGATGCACTGTGGTTGGTTCTGTTATGGGTGCACTGTGGTTGGTTCTGTTATGGGTGCACTGTGACTGGTCCTGTTATGGGGGCACTGTGGTTGGTTCTGTTATGGGTGCACTGTGACTGGTCCTGTTATGGGTGCACTGTGACTGGTTCTGTTATGGATGCACTGTGGTTGGTTCTGTTATGGGTGCACTGTGGTTGGTTCTGTTATGGGTGCACTCTGACTGGTCCTGTTATGGGTGCACTGTGACTGGTCCTGTTATGGGTGCACTGTGACTGGTCCTGTTATGGGTGCACTGTGACTGGTTCTGTTATGGGTGCACTGTGGTTGGTTCTGTTATGGGTGCACTGTGACTGGTTCTGTTATGGGTGCACTGTGACTGGTTCTGTTATGGGTGCACTGTGACTGGTTCTGTTATGAGTGCACTGTGACTGGTTCTGTTATGGGTGCACTGTGACTGGTTCTGTTATGGATGCACTGTGGTTGGTTCTGTTATGGGTGCACTGTGACTGGTTCTGTTTTGGGTGCACTGTGACTGGTTCTGTTATGGGTGCACTGTGACTGGTTCTGTTATGGGTGCACTGTGACTGGTTCTGTTATGGGTGCACTGTGGTTGGTTCTGCACTGTGACTGGTCCTGTTATGGGTGCACTGTGTTTGGTTCTGTTATGGGTGCACTGTGACTGGTCCTGTTATGGGTGCACTGTGACTGGTCCTGTTATGGGTGCACTGTGACTGGTCCTGTTATGGGTGCACTGTGACTGGTCCTGTTATGGGGGCACTGTGGTTGGTTCTGTTATGGGTGCACTGTGACTGGTCCTGTTATGGGTGCACTGTGACTGGTCCTGTTATGGGTGCACTGTGACTGGTCCTGTTATGGGTGCACTGTGACTGGTTCTGTTATGGGTGCACTGTGACTGGTCCTGTTATGGGTGCACTGTGACGGGTTCTGTTATGGGTGCACTGTGACTGGTTCTGTTATGGATGCACTGTGGTTGGTTCTGTTATGGGTGCACTGTGGTTGGTTCTGTTATGGGTGCACTGTGACTGGTCCTGTTATGGGGGCACTGTGGTTGGTTCTGTTATGGGTGCACTGTGACTGGTCCTGTTATGGGTGCACTGTGACTGGTCCTGTTATGGGTGCACTGTGACTGGTCCTGTTATGGGTGCACTGTGACTGGTTCTGTTATGGGTGCACTGTGACTGGTCCTGTTATGGGTGCACTGTGACGGGTTCTGTTATGGGTGCACTGTGACTGGTTCTGTTATGGATGCACTGTGGTTGGTTCTGTTATGGGTGCACTGTGGTTGGTTCTGTTATGGGTGCACTGTGACTGGTCCTGTTATGGGTGCACTGTGATTGGTTCTGTTATGGGTGCACTGTGACTGGTTCTGTTATGGGTGCACTGTGGCTGCTTCTGTTATGGGTGCACTGTGACTGGTCCTGTTATGGGTGCACTGTGATTGGTTCTGTTATGGGTGCACTGTGACTGGTCCTGTTATGGGTGCACTGTGATTGGTTCTGTTATGGGTGCACTGTGACTGGTCCTGTTATGGGTTCACTGTGACTGGTTCTGTTATTGGTGCACTGTGACTGGTTCTGTTATGGGTGCACTGTGGTTTGTTCTGTTATGGGTGCACTGTGACTGGTTCTGTTATGGGTGCACTGTGACTGGTCCTGTTATGAGTGCACTGTGACTGGTTCTGTTATGGGTGCACTGTGACTGGTCCTGTTATGGGTGCACTGTGACTGGTTCTGTTATGGATGCACTGTGGTTGGTTCTGTTATGGGTGCACTGTGGTTGGTTCTGTTATGGGTGCACTGTGACTGGTTCTGTTATGGGTGCACTGTGTTTGGTTCTGTTATGGGTGCACTGTGACTGGTCCTGTTATGGGTGCACTGTGATTGGTTCTGTTATGGGTGCACTGTGACTGGTTCTGTTATGGGTGCACCGTGACTGGTTCTGTTATGGGTGCACTGTGACTGCTTCTGTTATGGGTGCCCTGTGACTGGTCCTGTTATGGGTGCACTGTGACTGGTCCTGTTATGGGTGCACTGTGACTGGTCCTGTTATGGGTGCACTATGGTTGGTTCTGTTATGGGTGCACTGTGACTGGTCCTGTTATGGGTGCACTGTGATTGGTTCTGTTATGGGTGCACTGTGACTGGTTCTGTTATGGGTGCACTGTGACTGGTCCTGTTATGGGTGCACTGTGATTGGTTCTGTTATGGGGGCACTGTGGTTGGTTCTGTTATGGGTGCCCTGTGACTGGTTCTGTTATGGGTGCACTGTGACTGCTTCTGTTATGGGTGCACTGTGACTGGTTCTGTTATGAGTGCACTGTGACTGCTTCTGTTATGGGTGCCCTGTGACTGGTTCTGTTATGGGTGCACTGTGACTGCTTCTGTTATGGGTGCACTGTGACTGGTTCTGTTATGGGTGCCCTGTGACCGGTTCTGTTATGGGTGCACTGTGACTGGTTCTGTTATGGGTGCACTGTGACAGGTTCTGTTATGGGTGCACTGTGACCGGTTCTGTTATGGGTGCCCTGTGACTGGTCCTGTTATGGGTGCACTGTGACTGGTTCTGTTATGGGTGCACTGTGACTGGTTCTGTTATGGGTGCACTGTGACCGGTTCTGTTATGGGTGCACTGTGACCGGTTCTGTTATGGGTGCACTGTGACTGGTTCTGTTATGGGTGCACTGTGACAGGTTCTGTTATGGGTGCACTATGGTTGGTTCTGTTATGGGTGCACTGTGACTGGTCCTGTTATGGGTGCACTGTGACTGGTTCTGTTATGGGTGCACTGTGACTGGTCCTGTTATGGGTGCACTGTGACCGGTTCTGTTATGGGTGCACTGTGACCGGTTCTGTTATGGGTGCCCTGTGACTGGTTCTGTTATGGGTGCCCTGTGACTGGTTCTGTTATGGGTGCACTGTGACTGGTTCTGTTATGGGTGCCCTGTGACTGGTTCTGTTATGGGTGCACTGTGACTGACCCATCAGGTCTTATGTATTCACTCTAATATGACGATTATTTTTCATTTCTTGCAGCATCAATAATGGTCTTGTACTTATGATTTTGTTCGCTCACAAGAGGTGTAAAGGTATTAATGTCCTCTATATACCCCCTTCAATGTAAAATAAGGAGAATATGTCACAAACCTGGGTTTGGTGGTGGAGACCGGGGCCGGGGTCCTTCTTATCACAAGGTTTTCTTCTTCTGTACCATCTGCAATTCACCAATAAGTCATTGATTATCTATAGATATTCCATACCTGGAACCAATGGGTCTTACTCCAGGATATGGGGATTAATACACAGATGTATGCGTGATAGATAAGTGTTTTTATTGTGTGTCAGTAGGAAAAAAAAGCTTTTTCAGATCCGCACAATCTCTAAAACAGGCCGGGAGCAGCGCGTTGTGCATCTCTCTCCCAGCTCGTTGCAGTCTCCATTATAAGTCTGTGTTCAGATGGCAGAAACTCCACATACATGCGGAATTCCACGGCTGCATTTATTTTGCCGGAATTCAGCATCTTTCAAATCATATGCGGAATCCACACGGAATGAATACACAGCGCATGGAAAAAGGTGCTTTTTATATTACGAAAATTTTATTTTAATCACAACCCGAGCTAATTCCAAGCAGATTCTGCGCGAAATTTGCACCCAATTCGCATTTAGCGGAGGAAAAAAAGCCCCATTCACTTCGATGGGCTTCAACAGCTGAACTCTGCAAAAATATAAGACTTGACTTACATTCTGCAGTGTGAATGGGACTGCGGAATCCCGTTGACCCCACTAAGTGATATCCAACTTACTTGCTATAAACACATGCAGAATTTCCATGCGAAAGTCCATGCAGAAATTTTTCCGTTTGAACATACCCTCCATAGGGCAGGGCTGGTGCAAGGATTTTTGCCACCCTAGGTAAAAGCTAATTTTGCCGCCCCGTGACCCCGCCCATTGGCTCCACCCTTTGACATGTCCCCCTCTTACTACTGGGGGGTGACACACTGTAACAAACCTCCTCCTCATGGGGCAGATGTATGTGTGATGGTGTGGTGTGTGGTGCAGGGCAGATGTTGTTACCCTAGGGGCAGATGGCATTAACCCCTTGCATTCGTGACGCCAGGGCGTGGTTTATCCTGGATACCACCTGAAGGTATACCGCTAGATCCTGGGCTAGGCACGGGGGCAATAAAGACTCCGATGCCAAGTTACGGACAGCGGTAGCTTTACTGAGGGTAGACAGATGGCAAAGTCTATACAGTTCAGCCAGGGCCCACGGAGGTGACCAGTGACTCAGAGACCTTAAGGGCTTGCTGGGACTTGTAGTAGGACTGGACAATTGAATGCAGACCACACTGACTTGACAGATGACAGGGACTGACTTGACTCATAAAGCTGTGACTTTATCTTACTTGACTTGATGGCGGCTGCAGGACTGGACTTTGAGGTCTCCAACACTCTGGACACACACACTAGACAAGACTGCACTGGACCTCAGCAGAAGAGAGAGAAGCTCCACCCAGGGCTTATATGGGGAGACTAGCAGGGAGCCCATAGGTCACTCTTGGGGTCACCTGGT
Organism: Hyla sarda; assembly: GCF_029499605.1. Taxonomy (NCBI): domain Eukaryota; kingdom Metazoa; phylum Chordata; class Amphibia; order Anura; family Hylidae; genus Hyla; species Hyla sarda. The sequence continues at coordinate 223,729,747 of NC_079195.1, forward strand.
CACTGGTACCTCCTGGGTAACAATCACATGACATATCACATGGTATAACTCTTAAAGCAACATTACATTTTATAACACTTTAGATGGTAAAATATATTTACAATGGGGAAACAAGTGCAGGGGGCATAGGGGAAGCTGAAGGAGGCCGCCTGACAGGACAGCAGGAGCACGGGGTAACACCCCGACAGATCAAACATTTTCCATCTCACTGTGACATGTCAAAAGTTTTTTTTCTAATGACAGGGACACTTTATCTCCATATACTCAGTTGTGATCCGGAGCATCGGGTAGAGAGGGGTTAACACCATCTGGCCGCTATCTACGGGGCTGAGTAGCCGCGATCTCCATCCGTGCGATAAGACAAAACACTCAGAAACCCTTTATATATATCTTTTTGGGAACAGAACTTGAAAGTTAAATAATCAGTGAAGAGAACGCTGCCAGATCGTATATTCCGAGAGGAAAGTTCTACACTTAGCTTTAATCTCCGGGCGGAAAGTAGCATTACTTGTTCTTTTGGTTGACTTTGCGCAAAAGCCATTTGCAAAGCTTTTGGTGCCAGAAGACGTCTTCCTGTGAGCTCACCGGGTTGGGCTGCCAGAAGGAGCGATGTGCTGCATGAAGGCTCACGTAGACTTATATGAGGTCCAATATTTCATATTTTATCTGTATCCCTCCCATTCTAACTAGTATATGGCAAACAATGGCAGCATTCACTGCAGATATTATATTTTATCTATTGAAATTGAGTTTTCCCAGTTAAGTGTTAAAGACATAGGCTGCAAAACTACAACTTCCAACATGTCCGGACAGCGCATGCTGTGAGTTGTAGTTTAGTAACAGCTGAAGACACCCTGGTTGGGAAACACTGAAGTAAATCAATGCTCAACTCCTTCTTGTAACATGACTACGAGGTATCAGTCAAATCAGAATCTCCTCCAAAAGGAAGAGACACCCATCTCTAGACAGCTATTTTTGGGTTCCTGCCCCTGGTCAGTACAGAGCAGAGCATATATATATTACATTACTTATCCTGTACTTATCCTGAGTTATATCCTGTATTATACTCCAGAGCTGCACTCACTATTCTGCTGGTGAGGTCACTGTGTACATACATACATTACATTACTTATCCTGTACTGATCCTGAGTTATATGCTGTATTATACTCCAGAGCTGTACTCACTATTCTGCTGGTGAGGTCACTGTGTACATACATTACATTACTTACCCTGTACTGATCCTGAGTTATATCCTGTATTATACTCCAGAGCTGTACTCACTATTCTGCTGGTGAGGTCACTGTGTACATACATTACATTACTTATCCTGTACTGATCCTGAGTTATATCTTGTATTATACTGCAGAGCTGCACTCACTATTCTGCTGGTGACGTCACTGTGTACATACATTACATTACTTATCCTGTACTGATCCTGAGTTATATCCTGTATTATACTCCAGAGCTGTACTCACTATTCTGCTGGTGAGGTCACTGTGTACATACATTACATTACTTATCCTGTACTGATCCTGAGTTATATCCTGTATTATACTCCAGAACTGTACTCACTATTCTGCTGGTGAGGTCACTGTGTACATACATTACATTACTTATCCTGTACTGATCCTGAGTTATATCCTGTATTATACTCCAGAGCTGCACTCACTATTCTGCTGGTGAGGTCACTGTGTACATACATTACTTATCCTGTACTGATCCTGCGTTATATCCTGTATTACACCCCAGAGCTGTACTCACTATTCTGCTGGTGAGGTCACTGTGTACATACATTACATTACTTATCCTGTACTGATCCTGAGTTATATCCTGTATTATACTCCAGAGCTGTATTCACTATTCTGCTGGTGAGGTCACTGTGTACATACATTACATTACTTATCCTGTACTGATCCTGAGTTATATCCTGTATTATACTCCAGAGCTGTAATCACTATTCTGCTGGTGAGGTCACTGTGTACATACATTATATTACTTATCCTGTACTGATCCTGAGTTATATCCTGTATTATACTCCAGAGCTGTAATCACTATTCTGCTGGTGAGGTCACTGTGTACATACATTACATTACTTATCCTGTACTGATCCTGAGTTATGCTTTGTGACGGTGAGTGACAGATATTCGGACCAATCAAAACAACCCTGCCCCTGCCCATATAAGGGAGCGGCGGCCATTATTCTCTCTCTTGTTCCCGGGCAGTCAAACGAGCAGGATCTGCGCAGCTATCTTCCTCAGTGAGTTAGGCCCGAGCCTTGCGGCAACGGCTGATCTATTCAGAATCGTGGGTGTATCAATCCCTAAGCGCTCTGCAAGATCACCGGACCTTATCTATCCCCTAAATCTGGACGGATCTTCGCAAATTACCCTAAATTCAGAGACTTGTATTTCTATTCAAGGTCCGCAACAACTGTTAGTCACTGAACTATATAGAGACTGTTTGCATGAGACTGTTATTGTGCATTGGATGTACCGCAAGCATTCCAGTGAAGTTTATCCAAGTTCAGCTACCTTGTGGACCTTCAGTCATTTTACACATGCACCTATCGTTACTGGGAAGGGCGGCGATAGGCCGGAGAATTACCTCAGCATGCTAGCCCACAGCCTGGCGTCACGAACTATAGGGATAACTTTAACCCCTCATCTACCTAAACAACACCCCAACTACCATACACCCCCCCCCCCCCAAGGGCTACCACAAATTCAACTCTGAAGCCTGAAGAATTGTGATTGCAGCTCCGCACTATAAAGCTGAGTTCACCCAGGACAAGGTTGATGTTATTTTTTGCAGACAAGTTGATGACATCTATTGCTGAATCCGTGGACTTACCCTCGATCTGTCTGCTGGTCCTGACACAACTGAGAACGATGGTCCTGTACAGAGCAGCATTATTGACCACCATGTTGGCTGCCTGTGTGTTCACCGCATTCTCCAGTATAGGGTCGGACAACATTGCCTGCATTACAGGGTTAAATACAGAAGTGGTCATTTCTATACATGATTGGCACAGATTAGACACATGACATGGATTGGCTTTGTACCTGGATCACTAGTAAGATGGACGTCATGGTAAAGGCCGGATTCCATTCTGCTGGGTCATCCAAAAAATCAATGCAAGGTTTACCAGAGGTTTGATCAACTGTAAGATAGAGGCCAAAGATAAACATAAATATAAAAATAATACACTTGGGGTACAGGATGATAACACTTGGGGTACAGGATGATGACACTTGGGGTACAGGATAATAACACTTGGGGTACAGAATGATGACACTTGGGGTACAGGATGATGACACTTGGGGTATAGGATGATAACACTTGGGCTACAGGATGATGACACTTGGGGTACAGGATAATAATACTTGGGGTACAGGATGATGACACTTGGGGTACAGGATGATAACACTTGGGGTACAGGATGATGACACTTGGGGTACAGGATGATAACACTTGGGGTACAGGATGATAACACTTGGGCTACAGGATGATGACACTTGGGGTACAGGATAACACTTGGGGTACAGGATGATAACACTTGGGGTACAGGATGATAACACTTGGGGTACAGGATGATAACACTTGGGGTACAGGATGATAACACTTGGGGTACAGGATAATGACACTTGGGGTACAGGATAATGACACTTGGGGTACAGGATGATAACACTTGGGGTACAGGATGATAACACTTGGGGTACAGGATAATAACACTTGGGGTACAGGATGATGACACTTGGGGTACAGGATAATGACACTTGGGGTACAGGATAATGACACTTGGAGTACAGGATAATAACACTTGGCGTACAGGATAATAACACTTGGGGTACAGGATAATAACACTTGGGGTACAGGATGATGACACTTGGGGTACAGGATAATGACACTTGGGGTACAGGATGATGACACTTGGGGTACAGGATAATGACACTTGGAGTACAGGATAATAACACTTGGGGTACAGGATGATAACACTTGGGGTACAGGATGATAACACTTGGGGTACAGGATGATGACACTTGGGGTACAGGATGATAACACTTGGGGTACAGGATGATAACACTTGGGCTACAGGATGATGACACTTGGGGTACAGGATAATGACACTTGGGGTACAGGATGATGACACTTGGGGTACAGGATGATAACACTTGGGGTACAGGATGATAACACTTGGGGTACAGGATGATGACACTTGGGGTACAGGATAATAACACTTGGGGTACAGGATGATGACACTTGGGGTACAGGATAATGACACTTGGGGTACAGGATGATAACACTTGGGGTACAGGATGATAACACTTGGGGTACATGATGATAACACTTGGGGTACAGGATAATAACACTTGGGGTACAGGATAACACTTGGGGTACAGGATGATAACACTTGGGGTACAGGATAATAACACTTGGGGTACAGGATAATAACACTTGGGGTACATGATGATAACACTTGGGGTACAGGATAATAACACTTGGGGTACAGGATAATAACACTTGGGGTACAGGATGATAGCACTTGGGGTACAGGATAATTAACACTTGGGGTACAGGATAATAACACTTGGGGTACAGGATGATAAGACTTGGGGTACAGGATAATAACACTTGGGGTACAGGATAATAACACTTGGGGTACAGGATGATAACACTTGGGGTACATGATGATAACACTTGGGGTACAGGATAATAACACTTGGGGTACAGGATAATAACACTTGGGGTACAGGATGATAGCACTTGGGGTACAGGATAATTAACACTTGGGGTACAGGATAATAACACTTGGGGTACAGGATGATAAGACTTGGGGTACAGGATAATAACACTTGGGGTACAGGATAATAACACTTGGGGTACAGGATGATAATACTTGGGATACAGGATGATGACACTTGGAGTACAGGATGATGACACTTGGGGTACAGGATGATAACACTTGGGGTACAGGATGATAACACTTGGGGTACAGGATGATAACACTTGGGGTACAGGATGATAACACTTGGGGTACAAGATGATAACACTTGGGATACAGGATAATAACACTTGGGGTACAGGATAATAACACTTGGGGTACAGGATGATAACACTTGGGGTACATGATGATAACACTTGGGGTACAGGATAATAACACTTGGGGTACAGGATAATAACACTTGGGGTACAGGATGATAGCACTTGGGGTACAGGATAATTAACACTTGGGGTACAGGATAATAACACTTGGGGTACAGGATGATAAGACTTGGGGTACAGGATAATAACACTTGGGGTACAGGATAATAACACTTGGGGTACAGGATGATAATACTTGGGATACAGGATGATGACACTTGGAGTACAGGATGATGACACTTGGGGTACAGGATGATAACACTTGGGGTACAGGATGATAACACTTGGGGTACAGGATGATAACACTTGGGGTACAGGATGATAACACTTGGGGTACAAGATGATAACACTTGGGATACAGGATAATAACACTTGGGGTACAGGATAATAACACTTGGGGTACAGGATGATAACACTCGGGGTACAGGATGATGACACTTGGGGTACAGGATGATGACACTCGGGGTACCGGATGATGACACTCGGGGTACAGGATGATGACACTTGGGGTACAGGATGATAACACTTGGGGTACAGGATGATAACACTTGGGGTACAGGATAATAACACTTGGGGTACAGGATGATGACACTTGGGGTACAGGATGATAACACTTGGGGTACAGGATGATGACACTTGGGGTACAGGATGATAACACTTGGGGTACAGGATGATGACACTTGGGGTACAGGATGATAACACTTGGGGTACAGGATGATGACACACTTGGGGTAGATATGAGTAACACACTGTTTGTCGGGGTACAATAAGATGTTATCGTCCCCCCCCCCCCCCCAATGTAATTTGTTTCTGTCAGTAATTGTTGAACATGAACCTCGGTCCCAGTACCGAACAGGAATTGTCAGATCTTACTCAGCGTCCCCTATGGCCGATGTAAAGAATATTAGGGAATGTATATTTGTCTTTGACGTATTCGCCTGAACCGTCCAAACAAGTATCATGAATGACATATGAGAATTCCCTCCAGAGGGCTGAGCTAATGGGGCCGAGGAATGTAGGAAATTCGGACACGGAAAACACTGCGAAACCTGAAGAGACTGCGCCGGCGCCCACTGTCATAGGACGACCAGAATAATATGCTGGGGAAGAGGAAATAAAACCAGTTTACGGGTTCCCCTCCCCCGCCCCCATGGCCGTACCCTGTTATTATCCTTCTGCACCCAATTTACCATGGCCTGAGTTTCCACAACGTACGTTTTACTGCATCATCGGGACGCCAAGGTAGCCATTTATTTTTATAGAATTTTCCATTTGTTTAAATCTTTCGTTTCCTTGCCATGAATGAAATGAGAATGTGACCTGAAAATGCCCCATAACGGGGGATCTCATCGCAGGGTCACAGCTAGAATTTGACTGGTTGCTATGGGCGATCTCCATCAAACTCCTTAGGGTTCGCAGCAAAGACAAAAATGGAGCTGTCTCCCATAGCAACCTATCAGATTCTACTCATAGTTGGTTGCTATGGCCCTAATAATTCAATTCAATTGCTGCAAAAAGACATCATTTAAAGCCCTTGGGCCCCGAAGCAAAATCTCTATCCGGGCCCCCAACCTATCATGGGCCACTGATGTTGTTACGTGGCACAGAAGTCTTTGGGTCCCCTCAGGAAGCAGGGCCCGGGTGTGACTGCTACCTCAGCGCCTCCTATAGCTGCACCTCTGTTCCAATATGGCCGACAGTGCTTTTTCATTGACAGATAGAATAAAGGCCTCCCGTTTCTAGCACAGGTTATACCTACTCCATCTTGTCCCTCTAGCTCAGTGGTTTCACTTTTCTTATAAGTACATTGAAGGCCGCGTTCTGGGAGACATTGTCGCCCTTAAGACAAATAGAGGCCTTGTTGTAACCCGTAGCAACCAGTCAGAATCTACATTTATTTTTTGGTGTGATCAGACATGAAGGTGTCTCGCCACCTTTCTGTTACGGTTTGTTGTGCATTACATGGCGGTCAAGTCACAGGGGAGTACCAGGGGTTGTATGTAGAAAGTGTGGATGCCGAGTGATGTCTATGTCAAACTGTTTTTGGCTAATAAAGGAAGACCCTGTGGTTGGTTTGCCACCTGGCCAGTATTTTACCAGTATTTTGGCCACCCTGCCGGTATTTTTAATATAAAAATACCGGTAATGCAATTGCCAACCAATCCTTCAATTCCCAGAACGTTGCACCATAACTTATACCAGTGTTTCCCAACCAGAGCGCCTCCAGCTGTTGCAAAACTACAACTCTCAGCATGCCCGGACAGCCAACGGCTGTCCGGGCATGCTGGAGTTGTAGTTTTGAAACAGCTGGAGGCACCCCTGGTTGGGAAACACTGACCTATACTATATACTAATATATAGTCCAACATGCTGGAAGTTGTAGTTTTGCAACAGCTGGAGGCACCCCTGGTTGGGAAACACTGACTTATACTATATACTACTATATAGTCCAACATGCTGGGAGTTGTAGTTTTGCAACAGCTGGAGGTACCCGTGGTTGGGAAACACTGACCTATACTATATACTACTATATAGTCCAACATGCTGGGAATTGTAGTTTGGCAACAGCTGGAGGCACCCCTGGTTGGGAAACACTGACCTATACTATATACTACTATATAGTCCAACATGCTGGGAGTTGTAGTTTTGCAACAGCTGTAGGCACCCCTGGTTGGGAAACACTGACCTATACTATATACTACTATATAGTCCAACATGCTGGGAGTTGTAGTTTTGCAACAGCTGGAGGTACCCGTGGTTGGGAAACACTACCTATACTATATACTACTATATAGTCCAACATGCTGGGAGTTGTCGTTTTTCAACAGCTGGAGGCACCCCTGGTTGGGAAACACTGACCTATACTATATACTACTATGCAGTCCAACATGCTGGGAGTTGTAGTTTTGCCACAGCTGGAGGCACCCCTGGTTGGGAAACACTGACCTATACAATATACTACTATATAGTCCAACATGCTGGGAGTTGTCGTTTTTCAACAGCTGGAGGCACCCCTAGTTGGGAAACACTGATTTATACTGTATATTACTATATAGTCCAACATGCTGAGAGTTGTAGTTTTTCATTTGGGGCAGCTGCGGAGCCACAGGCTGCTGGGAGTTGTAGTTAGTAACTAACCGCAACTCCCGAATTTAATTTAAAAAAAGCGATCAAAAAGTCCCATCAAAACATAAATAGTCCTGTTAAAATATACAGATCGGGGCGCAAAAAATGAGCCCTCACACAGGCCATAAAAGGAGGAATAAAAAAGTTATGGGGGTCAAAATAGGAAAAAATTTCCCCCGCACATGTGTATCCTGTGATGTAACGCATATATAATTAATTATGCAAATTAGCATGGCCGGTATTTTATTTGTTTTTTTTGCAAGAAAGGTGGCGACACTACCCTGGGGTAGAGACCCCCTATATTGTCTAGACATGCCCCAGGAGAAAAGGGATATGGAAGTAATGGGACAACCTCAAGGCTCCGAAGAGACGGCCCAAGTGATGAAGCGGCGTCCTCCTCGGATGGTTCCTACATGACTATTAATGGTCTTGTGGTGCCAATATCTGTCAAGCCTGTCTTGCCCTCTGTATAGATCGGTTCTGCTGCCTGGCACCATCTCAGCCGCCTCATATGTTTTTCATAAGGAATTACAAAAAAAACTTCCCTAAATCTCTGCACTTATTTCTTTATTAAAACCTTCTCATCCCAGTCCTCCGACCACTAATACAGAATTATGTTTATCTTTTAACTCTGAAGTGGATCTGATACCAGACAAAGACTACAGAGACAGGGACGGCATCACCAAAAACATAAAAAATATGGTCATTTGACTATAATTCTGTCATGTACTAAACATTTTGTCCTATTCTGACCCCTATAACTTTTTTATTTCTCTTTATAGGAGCCTGTATGAGGGATAATTTTTTGCGCCCCGATCTGTAGTTTTTATCAGGACCATTTTTGTTTTGATGTGACTTTTTGATCGTTTTATTTTTTTTAATTAAATTCGGGAGTTGGAGTTAGTTACAAACTACAACTCCCAGCATGCCCTGATACAGCCTGTGGCTCAGCAGCTGCTCCAAACGAAAACTACAACTCCCAGCAGGTTGGTCTATATAGTAGTATAAAATATAGGTCAGTGTTTCCAACCAGGGGTGCCTCCAGCTGTTGCAAAACTACAACTCCCAGCATGTTGGAGTATATAGTAATATATAGTATAGATGAGTGTTTCCCAACCAGGGTGCCTCCAGCTGTTGCAAAGCTACAACTCCCAGCATGTTGGACTATATATTAGTATATAGTATTGGTCAGTGTTTCCCAACCAGGGGTGCCTCCAGCTGTTGCAAAACTACAACTTCCAGCATGTTGGACTATATAGTAGTATATAGTACAGGTCAGTGTTTCCCAACCAAGGGTGCCTCCAGCTGTTGCATAACTACAACTCCTAGCATGTTGGACTATATAGTAGTATATAGTATAAGACAGTGTTTCCCAACCAGGGGTGCCTCCAGCTGTTGCAAAACTACAACTCCCGGCATATTGGACTATATAGTAGTATATAGTATAAGTCAGTGTTTCCCAACCAGGGGTGCCTCCAGCTGATGCAAAACTACAACTCCCAGCATGTTGGACTATATAGTAGTATATAGTATAGAACAGTGTTTCCCAACCAGGGGTGCCTCCAGCTGTTGTAAAACTACAACTCCCAGCATGTTGGACTATATAGTATAGGACAGTGTTTCCCAACCAGGGGTGCCTCCAGCTGTTGCAAAACTACAACTCCCAGCATGTTGGACTATATAGTAGTATATGATATAGGTCAGTGTTTCCCAACAAGGGGTGCCTCCAGCTGTTGTAAAACTACAACTCCCAGCATGTTGGACTATATAGTAGTATATAGTACAGGTCAGTGTTTCCCAACCAGGCGTGCCTCCAGCTGATGCAAAACTACAACTCCCAGCATGCCCGGACAGCCAACGGCTGTCCGGGCATGCTGGGAGTTGTAGTTTTGCAACAGCTGGAGATGCTCTGGTTGGGAAACACTGGTATAGTATTTACTGCAATATCCCCGGAGTTGGAGGATTGGTTGGATAAATACCGGCCATTGAATTGCCAGTATTTTTTATATATAAATACCGTCAGGGTGGCCAAAATACCGTCTGTGCTGGTAAAATATCGGCCAGGTGACATCCCTAACCACACTCTATCTTTGACAGTCGTATTCCTGTCCTATTTCTTCTTCTCCGTAAATATACCGTCCCCTGAGGAAACCCTACAAGATGAAATCCTTTCCGTGTCTCTTGCCATCTTAGTCTTAGAATAGGATCCTCAAAAGAACGTCCAGCGGCCATTGAGGAAAATACTTTGCATACTTGTGTGGACGGAAAACCCAGTCCCAACCACCGTGTCATGAAAATTACCGTCCCATCGCTTTATTGAGCCCAGATATGAGAATCCTGACTGAGCTCCTGTGTATCTACTTACAGAAAATCCTTCTTGTCCTTGGTGCGCCAGACCAGGCCGGACCCGGGCGCCATTCTATACCCTTCAATAAACAACCCTACAGAAAATCCTACATTCCCAGTTCCCGGCTTCAGACTCTGGGGTTTTAGATGTTAGGAATGATTTTAGACGCCAGTAATTTTATATATATTTAATCTAAGTGTCTTGTATCTGTCATAAGTATGGAGAAAAGTTAAAGTGGTTATCCAGGAAAAAACTTTTATCTATCTATCTATCTATATATATATATATATATATATATATATATATATATATACATATATACATATATATATATCAACTGGCTCCAGAATGTTTACTGGCTCCAGATTTGTAAATTACTTCTATTAAAAAAAATCTTAATCCTTTCAGTACTTATGAGCTGCTGAAGTTGAGTTGTTCTTTTCTGTCTAAGTGCTCTCTGATGACACCTGTCTCGGGAGCTGTCCACAGTAGAAGCAAATCCCCATAGCAAACCTCTTCTACTCTGTGCAGTTCCCGAGACAGACAGAGATGTCAGCAGAGAGCACTGTTGTCAGAGAGAAAAGAACAACTCAACTTCAGCAGCTGATAATTATTGGAAGGATTAAAGGGGTTATCCAGGAAAAAAAACTTTTTATATATATATATATATATATATATATATATATCAACTGGCTCCAGGAAGTTAAACAGATTTGAAAATTAATTCTATTAAAAAATCTTAATCCTTTCAGTACTTATGAGCTGCTGAAGTTGAGTTGTTCTTTTCTGTCTAAGTGCTCTCTGATGACACCTGTCTCTGGAACTGTCCAGAGTAGAAGCAAATCCCCACAGCAAACCTCTTCTACTCTGTGCAGTTCCCGAGACAAGCAGAGATGTCAGCAGAGAGCACTGTTGCCAGACAGAAAACAACAACTCAACTTCAGCAGCTGATAATTATTGAAAGGATTAAGATTTTTTAATAGAAGTAATTTACAAATCTGTTTAACTTTCTGGAGCCAGTTGATATATAAAAAAAGTTTTTTTTTCCTGGATAAACCCTTTAAAATCCCAGAGAAAAGGAGAAATATGAGAACGCTTTGGTTCTGATCCGGGTTTTGCCACAAAATGTGGCGCCACAGACAAATTGGTACATATCATGTAGTCTGCCAGATTTGTTATTCTTCTATTGATCCAGCGCTTGACCTTAAAGGGGTACTCCGGTGGAAAACGCATCAACTGGTGCCAGAAAGTTAAACAGATTTGTAAATGACTTCTGTTAAAAAAATCTTTACCCTTCCAGTACTTTTTAGCAGCTGTATGTTACAGAGGAAATTCTTTTCTTTTTGAATAAATTTTTTTGTCTTGTCCACAGTGCTCTCTGCTGACACCTGATGCCCGTATCAGGAACTGTCCAGAGCAGGAGAAAATCCCCATTGCCTACCTATGCTACTCTGGACAGTTCCTGACACGGACAGAGGTGTCAGCAGAGAGCACTGTGGACAGGACAAAAAAGAAATTCAAAAAGAGTAGAATTTCCTCTGTAGCATACAGCCGCTAAAAAGTACTGGAAGGGTAAAGATCTTTTAATAGAAGTAATTTACAAATCTGTTTAACTTTCTGGCACCATTTGATAAAAAAAAAATGTTTTCCCCTAGACATCTTATCCCCTATCCTTTGGATAGGATATAAGATGTCTGATCGCAGGGGTCCCATCGCTGGGGACCCCCACAATCTCCCTGTTGCATCCAGCATTTGTTTAGAGCGTCGGGTGCAGCGCCGGAGGCTCGTGATGTCACGACCATGCCCCTATCGTGCCGTCACGGCCACGCCCCCACAATGCAAGCCTATGGGAGGGGGCGTGACGTCCGTCACGCCCCCTCCCATAGACTTGCATTTAGGGGGCGTGACTGTGATGTCAAGAGCTGGGCGTGGCCGTGATGTCACGAGCCTCCACCCAGCATCGCCAGTCATCCAGCACGGAGCGAAGTTCGCTCCATGCACCAGATGTCTGGGGTTCTGCAGCCAAGATCGCGGGGGTCCCCAGCGGCGGGTCCCCTGCGATCAGACATCTTATCCCCTATCCTTTGGATAGGGGATAAGATAGCTAGGGGCGGAGTACCCCTTAAAAAGTGTGGGGAAATATCATGTAATATAAGCCATACAACTATTCACCCCTTGAATGGCACCCCTTCGATTGTCTTCTAGTCTTGGCCGTAAGGTCTTCTGGATCAGTGGTCTCCAACATGTGCAACTCAATGTTTCCTATAGGTTAAACCCCAGTCTTCAACTTCTTCATCTTATAGCCATTGTCTTAAAGAGTACCTGTCACCAAACTAAACTTTTAATATATTGTTCCTTATGTTATTATAAGACACTTTGCTATTTACTTGCTGTTAAAATTCTCAACCTTTATATGTTTTTAATGTGGTTGAAAAAACAGCCACTAGGTGGCTCTGTTCCCTTCACAAGTCAAACAGTTATTTGGTCTCCTCTTGGCCTGGCAGGAGACCAAACTCAGGAAGTGCGTGCGGGGCATGGCGAGGCACAGCTCTCGCAGGCTTAGTGACGTCGCGCCTGTTGAGGAACGCCCACTTTCTCCTGCTGGGAGCTCGCACAATGTGAGCAAGGTGAAAGGTATGGCACACAGCTTTTTAAGGCTAGGAAAATATCTTTTCAAGGCCAGGAGGGGTGTTAGGAGTAGTCAGAGAATATAATTTGAGTTAGTTTAGAAAATATGGTTTGATGACAGATACTCTTTAAAATATTTTAGACCAGTTTTCTCCAATCTACACAACTTATACCAGTATGGTCCATATCACTATATACAGGAGATATATGACTTATACCAGCTGTACATATATATTATATACAGTATATACCAGGTTATACCAGCATGGTCCATATCACTATATACAGGAGATATATGACTTATACCTGCTGTACATATATATTATATACAGTATATACCCAGGTTATACCAGCATGGTCCATATCACTATATACAGGAGATATATGACTTATACCAGCTGTACATATATATTATATACAGTATATACCAGGTTATACCAGCATGGTCCATATCACTATATACAGGAGATATATGACTTATACCTGCTGTACATATATATTATATACAGTATATACCCAGGTTATACCAGCATGGTCCATATCACTATATACAGGAGATATATGACTTATACCAGCTGTACATATATATTATATACAGTATATACCAGGTTATACCAGCATGGTCCATATCACTATATACAGGAGATATATAACTTATACCAGCTGTACATATATATTATATACAGTATATACCAGGATATACCAGCATGGTCCATATCACTATATACAGGAGATATATAACTTATACCAGCTGTACATATATATTATATACAGTATATACCCAGGTTATACAGCATGGTCCATATCACTATATACAGGAGATATATAACTTATACCAGCTGTACATATATATTATATACAGTATATACCAGGTTATACCAGCATGGTCCATATCACTATATACAGGAGATATATAACTTATACCAGCTGTACATATATATTATATACAGTATATACCCAGGTTATACCAGCATGGTCCATATCACTATATACAGGAGATATATAACTTATACCAGCTGTACATATATATTATATACAGTATATACCCAGGTTATACCAGCAGGGTCCACATCACTACATACAGGAGATATATAACTTATACCAGCTGTACATATGTATTATATACAGTATATACCGAGGTTATACCAGCATGGTCCATATCACTATATACAGGAGATATATAACTTATACCAGATGTACATATATATGATATACAGTATATACCCAGGTTATACCAGCATGGTCCATATCACTATATACAGGAAATATATAACTTATACCAGTTGTACATATATATTATATACAGTATATACCCAGGTTATACCAGCATGGTCCACATCACTACATACAGGAGATATATAACTTATACCAGCTGTACATATATATTATATACAATATATACCCAGGTTATACCAGCATGGTCCATATCACTATATACTGGAGATATATAACTTATAGCAGCTGTACATATATAATTATATACAGTATATACCCAGGTTATACCAGTATGGTCCATATCACTATATACAGGAGATATATAACTTATACCAGCTGTACATATATATTATATACAGTATATATCCAGGTTATATCAGCATGGTCCATATCACTATATACAGGAGATATATAACTTATACCAGCTGTACATATATAATTATATACAGTATATACCAGGTTATACCAGCATGGTCCACATCACTATATACAGGAGATATATAACTTATACCAGCTGTACATATATATTATATACAGTATATACCCAGGTTATACCAGCATGGTCCATATCACTATATACAGGAGATATATAACTTATACCAGCTGTACATATATAATTATATACAGTATATACCAGGTTATACCAGCATGGTCCATATCACTATATACAGGAGATATATAACTTATACCAGCTGTACATATATATTATATACGGTATATACCAGGTTATACCAGCATGGTCCATATCACTATATACAGGAGATATATAACTTATACCAGCTGTACATATATATTATATACGGTATATACCCAGGTTATACCAGCATGGTCCATATCACTATATACAGGAGATATATAACTTATTCCAGCTGTACATATATATTATATACAGTATATACCCAGGTTATACCAGCATGATCCATGTCACTATATACAGGAGATATATAACTTATACCAGCTGTACATATATATTATATACAGTATATACCAGGGTTATACCAGTTGTATATATCAATACTGAATGACAAACAATGTAATACATAAATTAGTAATGTTTTCTTACCATTTGGATGGAATGGGATTGTATTGAATATAATGCTGGGAGGGCGGTGGTTATATTCCTCAGTATACGTCATTGTTAGTTGCAGAACTGCTCCTGGGTTATATAAAAAAAACACATTAGGTTTGAGGCCTTTGTGTTTTCATAAAATGCTTTTATTTTCGAGAATTCTATCCTTTAGATGTATTTCCCTTTTTTTGGGATCGAAGAAAACCAAAAACCCATAAAGTATCTCAGTAATGTCCAGGTTGGTGTAAACCCTTGTCTGGATTTGTCTCCAGCTTCTGGATCATCCAGAGTTGTCATATATATTTATAAAGTTGAATTATGCAGAATTATTGTGCATTGGAGGCTCCAATTGAAAACCAAAACAGAACACAAATGGAAGTCAATGGGGCCCATTGGGCAACAGATTCAACACTGCATTGGGGCTTTTATGGTCAACGTTTCCATTTTTAGTTTTTAGAAAAAAAAACATATATATGTTTTAAAAAGTGCTGCCTTATAGGATTTTACTTTTACACCGACTACAGCTGATGCCAGGTTGTCTCTTTGTTATTTGTAGTTCATGATGGGAAATAAAATGATGTCGTCAATGCTGAGGAGCTTTTGTGAAAAGAAAACCAATATGGTGGCATAATTGCTTGTAAAAAAAAGAAAAAATAGAAATAAATTGGAAATGAAATTAAAAGAATAAAAAAAATTATGCTAATAATTATGATAATAAATACATAATAATAATAATAATAATAAAAAAAAAAAAATAGCCCAAATAAAATTATGTTGTCAATGCTGAGGAGCTTTTAGGAAAAGAAAACCAATATGGTGGCATAATTGCTTGTAAAAAAAAGAAAAAATAGAAATAAATTGGAAATGAAATTAAAAGAATAAAAAAAAAAATAATGATAATTATTATGATAATAAATACATAATAATAATAATAATAAAAATAGCCCAAATAAAATTTGGTAAAAACGTATGATCTCTAAACACATGGTCAACTTTTGATTTGGTGTTTTATTGATCAGTAAGGATGTGTATAGTTCTGCAACATATTTTTTTAATTACTCCAATGTACAAAAGGACAACTTCCATTTTAATAAATAATAAAAAAAATAATAAAAAAAGATATAAAATACAATAAAAATTTGGTAAAAATGTATGATTTCGTAACACATAATCAACTTTTCATTTGGGGATTTATTGGTCTTTAAGGGTGTGTATAGTTCCATAACATATTCTGTAATGTGAGACTACTACTCCTATTATGCTTTGACAGTCAAATTCTATAATAATAATAATAATGGAAAATATGAATACAAACCTTCCCATAGAGAGTCTTTCAGCCCCTGCAGCTGAACTATCCATTGAAGCAGGTTGTCAGATATCGGGGTCACTCTGATCCCCTAAAACACAAGTGAAGGAGACACTTTACATGTTATTAATGGTCCGGACGTCTTCCCTAACAATGAATGATAGATCCGTCTCCTGGGCACTGAATACAGATGAACAATGTGCTCGACTACAACTCTCATTATCCATAACTGGACACAGTGGATCCTCACTTTTAAGAAAGATTCACTGGACACTCTCTACACCAGTGTTTTCTAAACGGCGTGCCTCCAGCTGTTGCAAAACTTCAATTCAGCTGAAGGCTGTCTGTGCATACTGGGAATTGTAGTTTTGCAACAGCTGGAGGCACACTGGTTGGGAAACACTGGCCTACACAAACTTTAACAATACCATCCTGCCCTCATAACTATAGTTAAAGGGGCACTCCACTGGCCAGCAATCTTAATCCTTCCAGTACTTATTAGCTGCTGAATACTACAGAGGAAATTATTTTCTTTTTGGAGCACAGAGCTCTCTGCTGACATCAAGAGCACAGTGCTCGCTGCTGACATCTCTGTCCAATTTAAGAACTGTCCAGAGTAGGAGAAAATCCCCCATAGCAAACATATGCTGCTCTGGACAGTTCCTAAAATGGACAGAGATGTCAGCAGAGAGCACTGTGCTTGTGATGTCAGCAGAGAGCACTGTGCTCCAAAAAGAAAGTAGTATTCAGCAGCTAATAAGTACTGGAAGGATTTAGAATTTTTTTTTTTTTATAGAAATAATTTACAAATCTGTTTAACTTTCTGGCACCAGTTGATTTAAAAAAATAAAATAAAATAAAATAAAAAGTTTTCCACCAGAGTACCCCTTTAATGCCATCTGCCCCTAGGGTAATTCCATCTGCCCTGTATCACACACCTTCCTCACAGTGACAATGACCCACACAAAGTTGTGTGTGTTCCTAGCCCAGTGTTTCCCAACCAGAGTGCCTCCAGCTGTGGCAAAACTACAACTCCCAGCATGCCCGGACAGCCTTCGGCTGTCCGGGCATGCTGCGAATTGTAGTTTTGCCACAGCTGGAGGCACCCTGGTTGGAAAACACAGTCCTAACCTAAGTATTATTTATCTTCAGCAGTATTTGGCCGTCATTTACGCCATTTATCACAATGAGCACTAACCACACATTAAGGACGATGAAGATGAAGAGCTGCCATTGTTCTGTACATGATGTATCACAGACTCACATATAGTGCGGCTTCCTGCAGCTCCTCATATTCCCGCTCTAGTAATAGATAGCTCCTCGAATGCATGGCCTCTGGCTCAGGACTCCTGATCTGCACAATATATAGATATAATGGTTATACAGCCTGTTGTATTACAATCTAATCATCGGTGGCCTCCAGCTGTTGGGGAACTACAACTCCTAGCATGCCCGGCAGCCTGTGGCATAGATATAGTATAGGCAATACTTATCAATCATGCAGGTGCATATGACCCCCTTCTATACAACCCAAAATGATGATAGGTCCCAGATCATACTCCTAAACAAATGCAGAACCCTCTAAATCAATATAGATCCTAAAGCTAATACAGATTCTAGGTCAGAGCCCCGAAATAAAAACAGACCCTAAGCTAATACAAGCCCAGACCAGATCCCCTAAACAAATGCGGAACCAACCCCCGGAAAAAAAAATACCCCCCCTCCCCCCAACTGATACAGATCCCAGACCAGAGCCCCTAAACAAATACAAACCTCAGAACCCTTAAATACAGCCCCACTTACCTAATAAAAATTACAGGCCGGACTCTCTTAACAGGTATAGTCCCAGACCAGAACTCCTCAATAGAAGTATAATTAGACTCCAGGCCAGAATGCCTAAACTAATACAGTCCCCAGACCAGAGCCCTAAACTAATACAAGCCCCAGACTAGACCCCTATACTAATACAGACTCCAGACCAGACCCCTAAACTAAACAGACCCCAGACGAGAACCCTGAACTAATACAGATTCTAAACCAGACCTCAAAACACACAGACTCCAGACCAGACCCTAGACCAGAGCCCTAAACTGATACAGACCCCAGACTAGACCCCTAAATTAATACAGACTCCAGACCAGACCCCTAAACCAATACAGACACCAGATCAGACCTCATAATAATACAGACCTCAGACAAGATCCCTAAACTAATACAGACCAAACCCCTAAACTAATACAGACCCCAAACCAGAAACCCTCAATATATGTAAAATCAGACTCCAGACCAGAATGCCTAAACTAATACAGTCCCCAGACCAGAGCCCTAAACTAATACAGACCCCAGACCAGACCCCTAAATTAATACAGACTCCAGACCAGACCCCTAAGCTAATACAGACTCCAGACCCGTAAACTGATACAGACTCCAGACCAGACCCCTAAACTAATACAGTCCCCAGACCAGAGCCCTAAACTAATACAGACCCCAGACCAGACCTCTAAACTAATACAGACCCCAGACAAGACCCCTAAACTAATAAAGACCAAACCCCTAAACTAATACAGACCCCAAACCAGAAACCCTAAATATATGTAAAATCAGACTCCAGACTAGAACGCCTAAACTAATACAGTCCCCAGACCAGAGCCCTAAACTAATACAGACCCCAGACCAGACCCCTAAATTAATACAGACTCCAGACCAGACCCCTAAGCTAATACAGACTCCAGACCAGACCCCTAAACTAATACAGACTCCAGACCAGACCCCTAAACTAATACAGACTCCAGACCAGACCCCTAAACTAATACAGTCCCCAGACCAGAGCCCTAAACTAATACAGACCCCAGACCAGACCTCTGAACTAATACAGACCCCAGGCCAGACACCTAAACTAATACAGTTCCCTGAACTAATACAGAGTACAGACCCCTAAACTAGTACAGACCCCAGACCAGAACTCTAAACTAATACAGACCCCAGACCAGAGCCCTAAACTAATACAGACCCCAGACCAGACCCCAAAACTAATACAGACCCAGACCAGACCCCTAAACTAATACAGACCCCAGACCAGACCCCTAAAATAATACAGACCTCAAACTAGACCCCTTAACTAATACAGACCCCAGACCTGACCGCAAAACTAATACAGACACCAGAGCAGACCACTAAATTAATACAGATCCCAGACCAGGGCCCTAAAATAAAACCGACCCCCGACCAGACCCCTAAACTATTACAGATCCCAGACCAGACCCCCAATCTAATTCAGTCCCCAGACCAGAGTCCTAAACTAATACAGACCCCAGACCAGACCCCTAAAATAATACAGACCTCAAACTAGACCCCTTAACTAATACAGACCCCAGACCTGACCGCAAAACTAATACAGACACCAGAGCAGACCACTAAACTAATACAGATCCCAGACCAGACCCCCAAACTAATACAGACCCCAGACCAGACCCACTAAACTAATACAGATCCCAAACCAGACTCCTAAACTAATACAGACACCAGAGCCCTAAACTAATACAGAATACGGACCCCTACACTAATACAACCCCAGACCAGAACTCAGACCCCAGAGAAAACCCTTGATCTGAATAGGACTCTACTGCTCAGTGCACACTATGGAAGTTCTGTAGCAGAACTTTCTCTGAACATGGAATTCTGTCCGGAAAAGCCCATTGTCAGTGGGACTTTGAATTGCAGGGGTTAATTTCCATGGTAAATTCTGCGTGAAATCAATCCCGATTCCGGGTGGCGTGGATCAGCTGACGAATTCAGCATGGCCGTTCTGAGTCTAGGAGACTGCGGCCCGTTCCATTGGGCGCGGAGGGGCCGCTATGAGAGCGCAGAGGATGCTGAAGACTTTCATGCTTGTTTGGTAAATTGTATTAGTCTCTTCTCATGCTCGGCTGCCCCTCACATATGGGAACGTTCGGGATTACAAGTCTTAAACTACGGGCAGATTTATTTTACTGCGCAGCTCAAAACAATCAGGAGGAAATAAAGAACAGTTTTAAGAAAACAAATTATTGCGGCTGCATCTTAAATATCACCCAAAGACACAACATAAATCTCGTCCTCGTCAGATCCGCAGGAGGTCATTATTGGTCCACAGGGGTACACTGGACCAGAGGATCTTCCTCAAGGCCGCTGGATAAAGGAGGCCATCACTGGTCCAACCGGTGCTACACTGGACCATAGGGTCTTCCTCAGGGCCACTGGATAAAGGAGGCCATCACTGGTCCAACCGGTGCTACACTGGACCATAGGGTCCTCCTCAGGGCTGCTGGATAAAGGAGGCCATCACTGGTCCAACCGGTGCTACACTGGACCATAGGGTCCTCCTCAGGGCTGCTGGATAAAGGAGGCCATCACTGGTCCAACCGGTGCTACACTGGACCATAGGGTCCTCCTCAGGGCTGCTGGATAAAGGAGGCCATCACTGGTCCAACCGGTGCTACACTGGACCATAGGGTCCTCCTCAGGGCCACTGGATAAAGGAGGCCATCACTGGTCCAACCGGTGCTACACTGGACCATAGGGTCTTCCTCAGGGCCACTGGATAAAGGAGGCCATCACTGGTCCAACCGGTGCTACACTGGACCATAGGGTCTTCCTCAGGGCCACTGGATAAAGGAGGCCATCACTGGTCCAACCGTTGCTACACTGGACCATAGGGTCTTCCTCAGGGCCACTGGATAAAGGAGGCCATCACTGGTCCAACCGTTGCTACACTGGACCATAGGGTCCTCCTCAAGGCCGCTGGATAAAGGAGGCCATCACTGGTCCAACCGGTGCTACACTGGACCATAGGGTCCTCCTCAGGGCCACTGGATAAAGGAGGCCATCACTGGTCCAACCGGTGCTACACTGGACCATAGGGTCCTCCTCTGGACCCTGCTATGGAAAAAATGATGATGGGGCCCAACTGTTGAGCTGCAATACCAGACACAGCTGTGGTGAGGGTGTTGGAAGGGCAGATGTTATTAACCCTTAGGGCAGATGGCATTAACCCTTTGTGTTCGTGACGCCAGGGCGTGGTTTGCCTAATTCACCACCCGAGGTATAGCTGATAATTCCTGGCACAGGGCAAATGATCACTCTGATGCAAGGTTACGGAACAATGGCTTTTTTTTACTGAGGCAGACAAGGTGTTAAAGTCTTTACAGCTCAGTTCAGGCCCAAGGAGATGCACGGTGAACTTTAGGAAGCTTATCGGCTTGCTGGGACTTGTAGTGGACTTGGATTGACTTATGCAACCCACGCTGACTTTAGTAAATTACACTTGACTATCTTGACTAGACCTCTCCCCTGTATACCTGCAGGGATTAAAGGGGTACTCCGCCCCTAGCATCTTATCCCTTATCCAAAGGATAGGGGATAAGATGTCAGATCGCGGGGGTCCCGCCACTGGGGACCCCGGGATCTCCACTGAAGCACCCCGCTATCATTACTGCACAGAGCAAACTTGCTATGTGCGTAATGACCGGTGATACATGGGCCAGAGCATCGTTATGTCATGGCTCCGCCCTCTCATGATGTCACACCCCGCCCCCTCAATACAAGTCTATGGGAGGGGGCGTGGCGGACATCACGCCCCCTCCCATAGACTTGCGTAACGTCTCGAGGGGCGGAGCCATGACATCACGATGCTCCGGCCCCTGTATCGCCGGCCATCACTGTACCTCAGCTACAACTCAACTGGGCTAGCTCCTACCTGCTGGGTCTTGTAGCAATTTAGAGATCCCATTGGTCAGATAAGTCACCTGGTTCACCTTGCATACCTCCCCTTGGTAACATAGTCCTTAACAACAGTGTTTTAAAGGCACAATAACATATGAATACACTACATAACATTGCATTAACCCATACATAACTTAATATGGTAGAGAGAGTACTAAGGAGTGTGGAGCCAGGGGACATTGACTGAGTCTGCCCGATAGGACTGGTAGGGGTACAGAAGGGCACCTTCTGTACTGGGCCGCCACACAGCCTATAGGCAAGAGTGGTGCTGCTGAGCTACAATACCTGACAAAGCCTATAAACATAGCATTGCTGCTGAGCTACAATACCTGACGCAGCCTATAAACAACAGGGGTGCTGTTGAGCTGCAATACCAATCACAGCCTATAGGCATGAGTGGTGCTGTTGAACTGTTATACCAGACAAAGCCTATAAGCAATAGGGGTGCTGTTGAATCGCAATGCAAGACAAGGCTGTGGTGCTGTCGAGCTTAAATACCAGACAACGGCCTATAGGCTAAGAGTGGTGCTGTTTAACTGCAATACCAGCCACAGCCTATAGGCAAGAGAGGCGCTATTTATGTAACATTAATAACACAAAGTCACAAAGTAGTAAAGGAATGAGGAGCACTTACCTACTGCCGGGACTGAGGAGAGACTTTCCGCCGTTACATTATAACATCCGAGGAATATTTCCCCTAAATATATCGTCAGACCCAATTCCAGAGGTTGTTCCCCCAGTTTGGGGTTTTCTTGTGACTGGGAGCACTGGTCCCGCACACAGGAGTCAGGTTTGTTTTAGACTCCATTGTCTTGTGTTTCTATAGCAACGAGGCCTCCATGGAATGGAATAGAGACTTAACCGGTTCATTACCGCACAATGTCGGCTCTGCTACATGTGTGGAAGGTCTTCGAAAGTGGTCTCCAAACTAGGACCTCCAGAGGTTGCAAAACTACAACTCCCAGCATGCCCGGACAGCCAACGGCTGTCCGGGCATGCTGGGAGTTGTAGTTTTTTGAAAGAGCTGGATGTCCACAGTTTGGAGTCCATTGGTCTATGCGCCATTTACAATACATTTTTCTACATATATATAGGGAAAGAACCTTCGGGCCCCCTCTAACCACAAAGCTGTAAAAATGGGTCTGCATAAGATTCAACACGACCTTAAAGGGGAACTCCAGAGGAAATAAAATGTTTTCAAATCAACTGGTACCAGAAAGTTAAACAGATTTGTAAATTACTTCTATATAAAAATCTTTAACCTTACAGTACTTATCAGCTGCTGTATGCTGAAGAGGAAGTTGCATAATTCTTTTCAGTCTGACCACAGCGCTCTCTGCTGACACCTCTGTCCATGTCAGGAACTCTGTCCAGAGCAGGAGAGGTTTGCCATGGGGATTTGCTCCTGCTCTGGACAGTTCCTGACACGGACAGAGGTGTCAGCAGAGAGCACTGTGGTCAGACTGGAAAGAACTACACAACTTCCTGTGGAGCATACAGCTGCTTATAAGTACTGAAAGGATTAAGATTTTTTTTTTTTAAATAGAATTAATTTAGAAATATGTATAACTTTCTGGAGCCAGTTGATTTGAAAACATAATTTTTTTCCTCTGGAGTTCCCCTTTAAGACCCTTCAAAAGCCTTCGAATTGCCCGGGCCGGCACCCAGGCGGCACCCTGGTGTTCTTAACGCCGGCTTCGGACAGGCATGGCCGGGATGTCATGCCACGCTCATTCCATTCATGCCCATGGGAGGGGGCGTGGCATGAATGGAGGGGGCGTGGCATGACATCAAGGCTGCAGCAGGGGATACAATGTCTCCTTTAATTATTTGCTGGACACACCAGGAAGGTACCTCCTGACCCATTTGTTACAGGAAACAGACCTCGGGGGTGGTTCTTATGCCAATCTGAGCCAATATGGGTTTCCCTGGAGATTTGGAGGTTCCTCCTGGGCGGAGCTAAAACTGTTGCACAAACTGTTGGATTTTGAAATGTTCCAAGTATATTGTAGGGTAAACCTATCATGTTGACATGTGATCACAGATGACCTCGCTGTATTAACCCTCTGTGCCATCCCAGAACATCTTTGTGCCCAGGATCTGGGCATTAACCCCTCGGATGGTTGTGCCCAGACCAAAGACACATGCTTCTGATGACGGAATCTTTTATTCTGTTTCCCCCCGTTTTGGGTATTTGATCTCCGGGGCCGTTTGATGTGTGAGTGTGTACATAAGCTCTGTTTCTAATAACGCTCGGCAGGCTGGGATATTGGCGCCGGGTGAGGGAGGACTGGAGCTTAATACGAAACGATCCATTGGGGAACAAAGCCTGGCCCGGACGGAGAATTATCCAAATATTAAGGAATGTTCTGTTTATACAATTTCCTCATTGTAACACATTAAATGTTAAGGCACACAATAAAAATGACACGTAAAACACAGGCAGGTTTACAAGGTATAGGACAGGATCTCACTGTGTGTAATTAACTACGTCCTGAAGGAGATTACAAAAATATTCCAAAAACAGCTCCGCACCTGTGCACAGATCAGAGGATCAGAGGTGGTATGGCAGCTCAGCTGGTAAAATGAGTAGGGCTGAGCTGCAATACCGCACCTGACCTGTGGCAAAGTGTGGCGCTGTTTCCTGAAGAAAAAAGTTATATAATTATTTAATTATTATTATTATTTTTTTTAATCCTGCACAAAAAATTACACAACTTTCTATTTAACTATTTCAACTTTTTGTTTCACTCTCTTACATATACATATTTTAAACTGATACTTTTAACAGCTGAAGTTTTGCTACAATTGTATACAGTCTACTCTAATCCCCGATCACCATATACACAGGGCTTTCCTGTGCACACATAGGGCTGCCGCAGGAAAGCCCTGTGTATATGGTGATCGGGGATTACGCAGCGTATTTCCTGCTGCTGCTGCAGTTTTTGCGCACGTGGGACCGTTCCCTTAAATAGATTTTAGTGCATCACCCCCATTTTTATTCTCTTGGTATAAGAAATGTCTTAGTACAGGCCATTTTGTTTTAAACATTTTGGTTTCTAATATGTGTCTGGTGTCATATAGGAAAAAACGTAAAATGTTCCAGCACATACAATAGTTTCCCGCAGCTTCCTTTTCAAAACTTTGCTGTGTAGAATGGGACAGGTTGTGAAAAGTCATCTCTGTATCAAAAGAGGATAGAGTCAGCAGAGTCATCTTATTATCATTAGAGGGAGGAGCCAACAGTTATCTCATTATCATTAGAGGGCGGGGTCAGCAATCATCTCATTATCATTAGAGGGCGAGATCAGCAGAGTCATCTTATTATCATTAGAGGGCGGGGTCAGCAAAGTCCTCTCAGAGGGCGGGCTCAGGATAGTAATCTCATTATCATTAGAGGGCGGGGTCAGCAATCATCTCATTATCATTAGAGGGCAGGATCAGCAAAGTCATCTAATCATTAGAGGGTGGGATCAGCAATCATCTCATTATCATTAGAGGGTGGGATCAGCAAAGTCATCTCATCATTAGAAGGCGGGGTCTGGAGAGTCATTTCATCATAAGAAGAACAGGTCAGCAGAGTCATCTTATCATTAGAGGGCAGGGTCAACAGGGTCATCTCATAAGAGGGCGGGGTCAAAAGAGTAATGTCATTATCATTAGAGGAACGGGTCAGCAGAGTCATCTCATCATTAGAGGGTGGGGTCAGCAAAGTCATCCCATTAGAGCGTGGGGTTAGCAGAGTCATCTCATCATTAGGGGGTGGGGTCAGCAAAGTCATCCAATTAGAGGGTGGGGTTAGCAGAGTCATCTCATTAGAGGGTGGGGTCAGCAGAGTCATCTCATCATTAGAGGGCGGGGTCAGCAGAGTCATCTCATTAGGGGGTGTGGTCAGCAGTCATCTCATTTGAGGGTGAGGTCAGCAGAGCCATCTCATTAGAGGGTGAGGTCAGCAGAATCATCTCATTAGAGGGTGGGGTCAGCAGTCATCTCATTAGAGGGTTGGGTCAGCAGAGTCATCTCATTAGAGGGTGAGCTCAGCAGAGTCATCTCATTAGAGGGTGGGGTCAGCAGTCATCTCATCATTAGAGGGCGGGGTCAGCAGAGTCATCGCATTAGAGGGCGGGGTCAGCAGAGTCATCTCATTAGATGGTGGGGTCAGCGGAGTGAGCACAGAGGGTGGGGTCAGTAGAGTCATCTCATTAGAGGGCGGGGTCAGCAGAGTCATCCCATTAGAGGGTGGGGTCAGCAGAGTCATCTCATTAGAGGGCGGGGTCAGCAGAGTCATTTCATTAGAGGGTGGGGTCAGCAGAGTCATCTCATTATAGGGTGGGGTCAGCAGAGTCATCTCATTAGAGGGTGGGGTCAGCAGAGTCATCTCATTAGAGGGTGGGGTCAGCAGAGTCATCTCATTAGAGGGTGGGGTCAGCAGAGTCATCTCATTATAGGGTGGGGTCAGCAGAGTCATCTCATTAGAGGTGGGGTCAGCAGAGTCATCCCATTAGAGGGCGGAGTCAGCAGAGTCATCTCATTAGAGGGCGGGGTCAGCAGAGTCATCTCATTAGAGGGTGGGATCAGCAGAGTCATCTCATCATAGGGTGGGGTCAGCAGAGTCATCTCATTAGAGGGTGGGGTCAGCAGTCATCTCATTAGAGGTGGGGTCAGCAGAGTCATCCCATTAGAGGGCGGAGTCAGCAGAGTCATCTCATTAGAGGGCGGGGTCAGCAGAGTCATCCCATTAGAGGGCGGGGTCAGCAGAGTCATCTCATTAGAGGGCGGGGTCAGCAGAGTCATCTCATTAGAGGGTGGGGTCAGCAGAGTCATCTCATTAGAGGGTGGGGTCAGCAGAGTCATCTCATTAGAGGGTGGGGTCAGCAGTCATCTCATTAGAGGTGGGGTCAGCAGAGTCATCCCATTAGAGGGCGCAGTCAGCAGAGTCATCTCATTAGAGGGTGGGGCCAGCAGAGTAATTTCATTAGAGGGCGGGGTCAGCAGAATCATCTCATTAGAGGGCGGGGTCAGCAGAATCATCTCATTAGAGGGCGGGGTCAGCAGAGTCATCCCATTAGAGGGTGGGGTGAGTCATCTCATTAGAGTGCCGGGTCAGCAGAGTCATCGCATTAGAGGGCGGGGTCAGCATAGTCATCTCATTAGAGGGTGGGGTCAGCAGAGTGATCCCATTAGAGGGCAGGGTCAGCAGAGCCATCTCATTAGAGGGAGGGGTCAGCAGAGTAATCTCATTAGAGGGTGGGGTCAGCAGAGTCATCTCATTAGAGGGTCGGGTCAGCAGAGTCATCTCATTAGAGGGTGGGGCCAGCAGTCATCTCATTAGAGGGTGAGGTCAGCAGAGTCATCTCATTAGAGGGCGGGGTCAGCAGTCATCTCATTAGAGGGCGGGGTCAGCAGTTATCTGATTAGAGGGTGGGGTCAGCAGAGTCATCTCATTAGAGGGTGGGGTCAGCAGAGTCATCTCATTAGAGGGCGGGGCCAGCAGACATCTCATTAGAGGGCGGGGCCAGCAGAGTCATATCCATATCATATCCTTGTTCCTAGCTGTGTGTGGGTCTTACAGGGGGATTAGACCATGTACTCTGGGGGGGAATATTTATGCTGTATCAGCAATAAAAGATAAATGGCCACTACACGCTTGACGCCTTCTTACCCTTGTGTATTATACAGCACTGTATACATTACCCAGCAGACCGGCCATTAAACCATAGGAGGTTCTCTGTGGCTCACCGCAGTTTATTGCCGTATTGACCCGCGCTGAATGGACGGTCTATGATTTGACGTATTACCGTACGCGGCAAAGCTTTTCCTGCACATAACTTTTTAAGGATCCAAAAGAGTGAATTTTTTATATGAATATGGATAAATCTCCTGCAACACATCGGGCCTGTACTTTACCTCTGGAAATATTTCTTCCCCCTTCAGATCCGTACATTTAAAAAAAACGTAGCACGTTGTCCAAATTTCCCTTTAACGTGCTGGCTGTGAAATCTGCCGCCAAAGGTTCCTCAAGGTTCCCATTCATGGTGCAGTCAGCGAGAGGTGAAGCGACCACGGCTGACTCCAAATATTCGGTGACACTATTAGTATAAATATTATTAAGTGCCAGAAGCCAAAAACTGCAGAGCATTTCACCCGATGCTGCTCCACTACGGATATTTAACACTTAACCTTCCCTTGCAGTGGTCCCCAAATGGCAGCCCTCCAGATGTTGCAAAACTACAACTTCCAGCCTGTCTGAACAGCTAAAGGTCTGTCTGTCTCCTCTAGAGGATCCACACTTTACCTGAAAGGTAAATCAAGGCTTCCCTCTCATCTCATAGTGCAGTGGTCTTCAAACTGCAGCACTCCAGCTGTTGCAAAACTACAAATTCCAGCCTGTCTGAACAGCTAAAGGTCTGTCATTCCTCCTCTAGAGGATCCACAATGTACCTAAAAGGTAAATCAAGGCTTTCCTTTCATAGGGGCAAAAATGAGCCTACCGGAGTCACTATCTGACTCCAGTCAGCTCATTTAGATGAATGAGATGGAGGCCGGGTCCGGCTGGACAAAACATGGTGTAAATGCCCTCTACAGCTGTTTTTAAAACAAAGCTGGAGTGTGTAGACTGTGACAGAGTCAGCAGAGTCATCTCATTATCACAAGAGGCTCAGCTGAGTCATCTCATAATACCAAAGCATTTGGCCTTGTAGATGTACAACTATGTAGGGCCCCATGCCATTTTATAATACGGGTCTCTTATAGAGCAGATTAGCCTACCCCAGTGGTTCCCAAAGATATGGACCCACAAAGTGTGTATGGTAGGCTGGAGGGAGATAGGACAGGACATGCTAGGACCCCTGTGGCGGGCGTATCACCGTCACAAGGGTCCTAGCACCTCCTAGCTCTGAGGTCTCTAGGGGCTTCTGACCTCTAGTGACGATGCCTGTGGCCACTAGAGGCTGGATGACGTCATCATGCACGTCCAGTAGGTAGATAAGCGTCATGTGGCCTCTTATGGTCTAAAAAAAAAAAGCTGGAGAAGGAACTGATGATTGCAGGGAACATAGGTGAGTGTTTGCTTTTTTTTTCCTTCTGGGTGAGGTCCTTTCTACAGGGGAAAAGCTATATACATGTCTGTGTAACTACAGGGGGGCCCTATATACTGGGGAAGCCACCTACATTGGGAAATCAAACTACACAGGGACTATACAGGGGCAAACTACCTACCTACAGGGGATCCTACCTTTGGGACAAAACTACCTAAAGGGGGGTCCTACATCGAGTGGGCAAACTACCAACAAGGGGGACTTAAATATATGAGGCAAACAGCTTACTGGGTTACAGGAGGGTCCTACATACAGTGGGAAAACTACCTACAGGGGGTCCTACATCTGGAGAGGAAACTACCTACAAGTTGGTCCTACCAAACTGCTAAGAGTAGGGGGGGGGGGGGGGGTTGGTGTTCCTCCCTGCGGTAAAAATTTTACCATAAGGTTTGCCTCATTGTTCTAACCAATTAGATGCTGCAGAAATTACTGACCATGGCATCTAAGGTGTTAAATAGACGAGATCTGAGTTAACTCCAATCCCAGATGAGCAACAGGATGTCACCTGCATGATACTGTGTACTGAAGACTGGTCATCACCAGCGCCGCCCTGCTGTAGAGAAGAAGTAGCACACACCAGATATGTAAAAAAGAAACAATGACACGCAAATACATAAATTGCAGACTTGTATTTCCACTTCTGCTGTATAAAACATAACACTTTTGTGCAAAATCATTCAAAAACTTTTAATACAAAACTGTAAATTTAGCAAACAGCCGCCCCCCCCCTCCCCCATAATTAAAAAAAGAACTAGTATTTATATACATAAACCGACAGTGTGAAGATCATAATAATATATAAAAATACGGTCTGAACAATGCTGAGTGGTTTTCATAAGGACGACTTATAGTCAGTACCGAAATACGGTCCAAAAAGGTTCATGCAAGTACGGAAGGCAAGTACCAGACTGTAAGCAGACGGCTGCAGTTCAATGGTTGACACTATATTGTTATATACGTGGCTTTACAGAGCAGTGTCTCCCGACTAGGGTGCCCCCAGCTGTTGCAAAACTACAACTCCTAGTATGCCCAAACAGCTAAAGGTCTGTCTGCCCTCTCCAGAGGATCTGCCCTCTCCCTGAAAGGTAAAACAAGGCTTCCCTTTCATATCCCTTAGTGCAGTATTTAAACTGCTGCCCTCCAGCTGTTGCAAAACTACAACTCCCAGCATGCCCGAATGGCTAAATATCTGTCTGCCTCCTTCAGAGGATCCACGCTGTCCCTTAAAGGTAAATCAAGGCTTCCTCCTCATATACCTTAGTTCAGCGGTCTTCAAACTGCTGCCCTCCAGCTGTTGCAAAACTACAACTCTAAACATGCCCGAACGGCTAAATATCTGTCTGCCTCCTTCAGAGGATCCAAGCTGTCCCTTAAAGGTAAATCAAGGCTTCCCTCTTATATCCTTCAAACTGCTGCCCTCCAGCTGTTGCAAAACTACAACTCTCAGCATGCTCGGACAGCCTTCGGCTGTCCGAGCATGCTGGGAGTTGTAGTTTTGCAACAGCTGGATGCACTCTGGTTGGGAAACACTGCTATAAAGTGACAATGAAAAACAAAAAATACATCCAGATACACAGTATAAAGCGGTGACCTCCAATCTGTGGCTCTCTGACTATGGGGAAACTACAACTCCCAGCATGCCTTGACAACCATAGGCTTGGGAGTTTCAGTTTCACCACAGCTGAAGAGTCACAGGTTGAAGACCACTGGTACATGGTATAGAACAACTTTGGCCACAAGTGATGGAGCAGTAATTTTTTGCAAAAAAACTTTTTTTTTTTTTTACTTTGAACATCTTTCCCATCATGCCTCAATATGGAGTACAAATTACCTTAATCATGGGAGGAGCTTTGTCCTTAGCTCAATGTCGCCACCTGCTGAGCAATGTCACCATACCCTTTAAAGAAAGTGCTAACTCTTAGTTATGATCCTCGTACAGAATAGGCCCATTAAATATTTTTTTAATTAAAAAAAAAAAAAATTAATTCTCAAATCCTATTTTCGTTAAGCCAGATCCCTTCTTAAAGGGCCGGCAATAAAATTAGGGTTACTCAACCAGATCCCATCTTGAAATAACTGAACTAGCCTATCACTGGCCGCAGCAGTAGCCTTTGTCAGTGATTGACCAGTGAAGAGCCGTGTCCTTGCGTTGAGACAGGGACCAGGAAGTGGCGATCAGCGGGGACTTAAAGGGCCCTAAACTGCGGAAGATGAGGCCAGATTTACCCTTATATTCAGGGGTGGGATTCAGACGATTCTGGGGAGGTGGGGAAAACCAGTAGTTCATATGACAGATAATGTGTAGACCCCACAATCCAGTCCCATAAGTGCCTACTTATCTCAGCTGCCATACGTTGGGAGCCGTCTGGTTCCCCACATTCTTCCACACTGTAGTGCCACCCAAATCACTAAGGAGAGGAAACAGTGCAAAGTACGTAACTAGGCCGCCTCCTTTTCCTGCTTCCTCCTTGCTGCTACCACATGCCGTGTCAGTACAGCTGTTATTAGAAGGTAGGGGGATTCTGTAGTTGGAAAGCGGAATCCCACCCCTGCTTATATTACACCAAGTCTGGTTGTTGGATCTTTGCTAAATCCCACCCCTGCTTATATTACTCCTATTATGTTTGATGGATCTTCACTAAATCCCACCCCTGCTTATATTACTCCTATTCTTTTTGATGGGACTTTGTTGAATCCCACCCCTGCTTATATTACACTTATTCTGTTTGATGGATCTTCACTAAATCCCACCCCTGCTTATAGTATACCTATTATGTTTGATCAATCTTCACTAAACCCCACCCCTGCTTATACTACACCTATTATGTTTGATGGATCTTCACTAAATCCCACCCCTGCTTATATTACACCTATTATGTTTGATGAATCTTCACTGAATCCCACCCCTGCTTATATTACACTTATTCTGTTTGATGGATCTTCACTAAATCCCACCCCTGCTTATATTACACCTATTCTGTTTGATGGATCTTCACTAAATCCCACCCCTGCTTATATTACACCTATTCTGTTTGATGGATCTTCACTAAATCCCACCCCTGCTTATATTACACCTATTCTGTTTGATGGATCTTCACTAAATCCCACCCCTGCTTATATTACACCAAATCTGTTTGATGGATCATCACTATATCCCACCCCTTCTTATATTACACCAAATCTGTTTGATGGATCTTCACTAAATCCCACCCCTGCTTATATTAAACCTATTCTGTTTGATGGATCTTCACTAAATCCCACCCCTGCTTATATTAAACCTATTCTGTTTGATGGATCTATGAATATTCCGAAGAGGTGGCCTTGACAAATACCAAATTATTATTTTTTTCTAATAAATTTTTTTTTTAAATCCAAAAGACTTTCACTTCTATTTTAGGGCTTGTTCACACTGCCGGCGTGCTTCGCTAAAGGGAGCTCTGTCGTTGAGTAATTCGGAAGGATCGGTGTTGAGTGGAGAAAAAAAAAGGGCATGTCCTATTTTTTTTCTCCGCTCAGCTCCAGTAAAATACTGGACACCCGATGGACCTGGTGGTGCTCTGTTTGATCCCAATAAGAGCACAATGGCTGTATGAACGTAGCCTTATTCTATGGTTGGTGGACGAGTAATTGACTGGGTGCTGACTGATACAGGTAAATGGTGACTCCAGCTGGAGGGGGATGGAATTATAAATAACATGCAGACACTACCATGAAGGGTTCCTTCAATTAAAGGATCTATTAACAATAAGGCTAGGCCTACACAGCGACTTTGGTCACGTGACCAAAATAATTTGTGCAAGTAAGCTAAAAAAAATAAAAATTACTAACATTACCTGCAATGTCGATCTTCATGCTGAGGGACCAAAGTTGTAGCGTAGCCTTAGCCTTACAAAATTGTTTGTTACTTTTGTCCAAAACCAGCGCCACATCAGGCTGTCTGTGGTACTGCAGCTCATCCCTATTCACTTAAAGAGGTACTCCACTGTAAACCTTTTTTTTTTTTTTAAACCAACTGGTACCAGAAAGTTAAGCAGATTTGTAAAATACTTCTATTAAAAAAAATCTTAATCCCACCAGTACTTATCAGCTCCTGTATGCTCCAGAGGAAGTTCCTTTCTTTTTTAATTTCCTTTCTGTCTGACCACAGTGCTCTCTGCTGACACCTCTGTCCATGTCAGGAACTGTCCAGAGCAGGAGAGGTTTGCTATGGGGATTTGCTCCTGCTCTGGACAGTTCCTGACATGGACAGAGGTGTCAGCAGAGAGCACTGTGGTCAGACATAAAGGAAATTCAAAAAGAAAAGAACTTCCTGTGGAGCATACAGCAGCTGATAAGTACTGGAAGGATTACGTTTTTTTAAGAGAAGTAATTTACAAATCTGTTTAACTTTCTGGAACCAGTTGTTAAAAAAAAAAAAAAATGTTTTCCAGTGGAGTACCCCTTTAAATGGAGCCGAGCTGCCATACCATACACAATCCATTGACTGTTTTTTTTTTGTTTTTTTTTAAAGCCTCCATGCTTTTCTACTTTTCTGTGCGCAGAGTTAAATAGACGTCCTAGCCCTTTATATGAGGTTCTCAATATTCCATTATATCCCTCTGTTGGATACGAACCTTAATGTTTTGCAAAATTTTGGACAAAAAGGTGTTTTTCATCTATTGGTCTGAACACGGAACATAAAGCCTCTATTCTTACAGACCTCTTAAATTCTTATGTTGTTTACAATGAACAAGGTTTTGCATTGAGCGGCCAATGGCGTTTTAATGAGTCTCCACTCACTCGTGATCTTTGGCAACGTTAGAGATGCATATATATGTATGGAAGGGGTTGTCAGGGATCAGAAAAACATGGCCGCTTTCTTCCAAAAACAGTCCATGGGTTGTGTCTTTTATTGGAACTTGGCTCCATTGAAATAAATAGGTTGAGCTCCAATACCATACACAACGTGTAGACAGGGGTGGCGCCATTTTTGGGACAAAAAAACCCCAACAAAACAGCCATGTTTTTCTAACTCAGGACAACACCTAGATTAAAGGGGTACTCCGTTGCTAGATAGCCTACCCCCTATCCAAAGGATAGGAGATAAGATGTCTGATCGTGGGGGTCTGGTCGCTGGGATAGGGGATAAGATGTCAGATCGCGGGGGTCTGGCCGCTGAGATAGGGGATAAGATGTCTGATCGTGGGGGGTCCAGCCGCTGGGATAGGGGATAAGTAAGATGTCAGATCGTGGGGGTCCGGCCACTAGGATAGGGGATAAGATGTCAGATCGTGGGGGTCCGGCCGCTGGGATAGGGGATAAGTAAGATGTCAGATCGTGGGGGTCCGGCCACTGGGATAGGAGATAAGATGTCAGATCATGGGGGATTCGGCCGCTGGGATAGAGGATTAGTAAGATGTCAGATCGTGGGGGTCCGGTGACTGGGATAGGGGATAAGATGTCTGATCGTGAGGTCCGGCCGCTGGGATAGGGGATAGGATGTCTGATCGTGGAGGTCCGGCCACAGGGATAGGGGATAGGATGTCTGATCGTGGGGGTCCGGCCGCTGGGATAGGGGATAGGATGTCTGATCGTGGGGGTCCGGCCGCTGGGATAGGGGATAGGAGATAAGATGTCTGATCGGGAGGGGGGGGGGGGTCCAGCCGCTGGGATAGGGGGTAAGATGTCTGATTGCAAGGGACGACCACACGACCTCTGTGCAGACACCCAGCGTTCTGAACATTATGTTCAGAATGCTGGGTTGAGGAGGTGGTAGGCATGAAGTCATGCCACGACCCCCTCGTGACGTCAACGCCACCCCCCCCCTCCATTCATGTCTATAGGAGGGGGCGTGATGGCCCTCACGCCCCCACCTATAGACATGAATGGAGGGGGTGTGTTGTGAGGTCACAAGTTGGCGTGGTGTGACGTCACATTTCCAATCTCAAAAACCCAGCATTCTAAACAAACTGTTTAGAATGCCGGATGCGGCCCGGAGATCGCGGGACCCCCACGATCAGACATCTTATCCTTTGGACAAGGGATAAGACGTCTAGCAGCGGAGTAGCCCTTTGAAGGCGATCAGGTCGACATGAAACAATAAAGTCATCACATTCTGAACTGCGCGTCCACTTGTTGAGGATAAGAGTCTAACTTCACAGAAGATACCTGAAGGAAACATTCGCTGAACACGTGGATTGACCTCAGTTCAATAAAAATACTTTATATAAAACTTTTTTTTTTCTTCTTCTTAAAGCGTCCATTCGATTGTTTTCCTGCATATAGTATGTACATATCTACCACAAAATATTACAACTCCGCCGAGATCATGGAGTCGTTGTGTCCATGGTGGATGTCAGAGTCTTCGAGTAAAGAGGATTGTTTCATGTCCACTTTGTAGGTTTTCAAACCTTTGCTTCCATAGGATTGTACTCCTATACTACTCGGATGGCTCTGCATAGACATATGGGACAGTAAAGGGATGTTTGCATCCTGATTGGATCCGGAAGAGGGTAAGCTGGTCACGTGACCAGTACTTGTTGAGCCGCTTGCACTACTTGGAGAGCGGCTTTTCGGGGGCGGGCAATGCTGGATGACTCTTGGTGGCCCGGGTGGTTGGTAGTGAGCGGTTGGAAAAGCAGCATATCCCGGCGGGATAGGGTATCCATTGATAGGTATGAACCTTTGATTTTGAGGTAACGGTGGCCCTATAAAACCAGTGATCTGGGCCTGTGGCATTCCTTGCGCTGAGAAAAGAAAATTAGGATACCGTTGATTGCTCAGATTACTTACAGGACTCACGCTCAGAGATGTGGTCTGCGTGGTGGCATTGCCTCCTGATGGCGTAGTGGAGCTTGTATGGCTTGAAAGTCCTTCCCATGACCTCAGCCTCATGTGGATATCCTTGAACCTCGGCCTCCTCGACGGTATCTCCTGCCAACATTCGGTCATGAGACTATACATTCTCGGAGGACAGTCCTCGGAACACGGAAGCAGTTGCCTCTTCCTGACCATCTCGATGACTTCTTGGTTACTAAATCCATAATAGGGCTGAAGGCCGAAGCTGAAGATTTCCCAAAGCACCACGCCGTAGGACCAGATGTCCGAATCGGTGGAAAACTTCCCATACATGATGGCCTCTGGAGGCATCCATCGAATAGGAAGGAGAGAATTGTTCTGGACTCTGTAATAATCCGAGGAGTAGATTTCTCTCGAAAGTCCGAGGTCAGAAATCTTCACGTGAAGTTGTTCTCCGACCAATATGTTCCGGGCAGCAAGGTCTTTATGGACGAAGAAATGACACGATAAATACTCCATGCCGGCTGCGATCTGAACGGCGATGTGGAGAAAGTCTCCGTGATCCAGGCTTGACTTAACCGTCCCATCTTCATCACTGCTGCAGCCAACATCTGAATGGGGGGACCTCATGATGAGGAACTCATGGAGGTCCCCAAGATTCATGTACTCGAACAACATGCACACTGGCTGCTCCTGAGTGACCACTCCGAGAAGGCACACCATGTTGGGATGGTGTAGCTCTGCCATGAGAGATGCCTCCTGCTGGAACTCTGCCCACTGCTGGGGATTGTTATAATCCTTTAAAGTTTTGATGGCAACAAGTTGGGCGTGATCCATCCCTGGGAGGTAAAGGTGTCCTTTGTAGATCTTTCCAAAAACACATTCGCCCAGTTCTTCCATGAAGCGCACCGCAGATAGAGGGAGCTCTTTAGCCTTGGTCTGTTTAAAGAAGAAAGCAGAGGAAGATCAATGATTATTAGGGAACAGTTATCTAGACATGATGACGCTCTACAGTAGTATGTGTAGTTAGGCGATATAGTAGTTATACAAGACAAAGCAGATTCTTAAAGGGGTACTCCGGTGGAAAACTTTTTTTAAATCAACTGGTGCCAGAAAGTTAAACAGATTTGTAAATTACTTCTATTAAAAAAATCTTAATCCTTCCAGTACATATTAGCTGCTGAATACTACAGAGGGAATGCTTTTCTTTTTGGAACACAGAGCTCTCTGCTGACATCACAAGCACATTGCTCTCTGCTGACATCTCTGTCCATTTTAGGAACTGTCCAGAGCAGCATATGTTTGCTATGGAGATTTTCTCCTACTCTGGACAGTTGTTAAAATGGACAGAGAGGTCAGCAGAGAGCTCTGTGTTCCGAAAAGAAAATAATTTCCTCTGTAGTATTCAGCAGCTAATAAGTACTGGAAGGATTGAGATTTTTTAATAGAAGAAATTTACAAATCTGTTTAACTTTCTGGCACTAGTTGATAAAAAAAAAAAAAAAAAAAAAAAAAAAGTTTTCCACCATAGTACCCCTTTAATGTGGCCATACACATAGGATGGCTTTTACCATGGTCCACCGACAGACATCCCTCCGGATCCCCCCATACACATATACAGGGCTCGTTCACACAGGTGGATCCACACCGTATTTTTTTGCTGCGGATCCGCCGACAATGGACCGCTGCAGTGTGCCTCAGATGTGCCTGCTCGGAGTGGCGATATGAGCAGACACGCTGCGATATGCGAGTCGCCGCGTGCATGCGCAGTATACTTGCACACATTGCAGCTGCTCTCGGCCTGGCTCAGGGAGCTGCAATGTGTGCGAGTACACCGCGACAACTCACACATCGCAGCAGTGTGTCTGCTCGTGGCGGCGGATTGCTGCTCCGAACAGGCACATCTGGAGGCACACTTTAGGGGTCCATCGTCGGCGCATCCACAGCGTAAAATACGCTGTGGATCCGCCCGTGTGAACGAGCTCTAACACTAGGCAGAGGCTTATCTTCCCCAGAACAAAAGGCTTGCCCAATTAAAATCCAACATGCTTCACCCTCCTCTCCCCCAAGAGATGAATTCAGGAGGCCCCCAAAACACACTAGGTGTGCCGCAATTGGGAGGTTTATCCAACATATGTCTAATACATATTAGACAAGTGTGGAATAGGCCGACCATCTAATGTGTTTGGGGGAAGACGCACACGACAGTCCACATCAGTGCTCTCAAACTGTGGCCCTTGAGATGTTGCAAAACTTCAACTTTCCAGCATGCCGGGACAGCCAGAAGCCTGTCTGCCACTCCAGAGGATCCACAATGTCCTTAAAGGGGTTCTCCCTTGCTTATACTGTTTTTTGTTATTATATTAGTGTGTTATGTGTGTATAAGTATGTGTTTTTTTATGTGTGTTGTGATTATGTATATATGTATTTTCTTACCTTTTGTGAAGATCCAGAAGCTGGCCCTTTTTCTTCCAGTGGCTTGCTGTGCACCTCGGCCTCCGCCATGTTGTGTTCGGTAAGTGGGATCTTCTGACGTCCGAGGCAAATCTTTTCTTCCTGTTTCTTCCGTGGCTCAGCGACGAATCTGCGGCCTCTTCCGGCGCATGCGCAGGTAGTTTTTTTTCTTCTTTTTTTTTAACAATAAAGTTTTTTTTAATCTAATTGGCAAACTGTCTGCGCTTGCGCGAAGCTATGCTATTAGCGTAGACCTAACGTACGCTACGCTCTTAGCGTAGCACTTGCGTACTCGCGCATGCGCAGACAGTTTGTCAATTAGACAAAAAAAACTTTATTGGTAAAAAAAAAAAAAAAAACTACCTGCGCATGCGCCGGAAGAGGCCGTAGATTCGTCGCTGAGCCACGGAAGAAACAGGAAGAAAAGATTCGCCTCGGACGTCAGAAGATAGGAAGGACAGAAGCAAGAACACACCCCACGACATCCCACTTACCGAACACAACATGGCGGAGGCCGAGGTGCACAGCAAGCCACTGTAAGAAAAAGGGGCCTCCGGATCTTCACAAAAGGTAAGAAAATACATATATACATAATCACAACACACATAAAAAAACACATACTTATACACACATAACACACAAACATAATAACAAAAAATAGTATAAACAAGGGAGAACCCCTTTAAAAAGTAAATCAAGGCTTCCTTCTCATCTTTGTTCAGTGGTCTCAAAATCTGGTCCTCCAGATGTTGCAAAACTTCAACTCCCAGCATGCCCGGACAGCCAACGGCTGTCCGGGCATGCTAGGAGTTGAAGTTTTGCAACATCTGGAGGGCCACAGTTTACGACCACTGGTTCACCTACACCATTGGAGAGCTAGACATACAATCTGTTCCTCTTTGGTGTCCGAATCAGTTCAATATAAGGAGCATTAGCCATAAGAATGAGGCAAGACATGCATAATAAACTAAGGGAGCCCTTTAAATGGGCGCTGTCAGATTCAAAAACCTTTTATATGTTGCACATTTTGGCAAAACATTAAGCTTTCGAATATACTTCATAAGAAAATGTTATTTCCTTTTTATGGAAATCATGGCTTATATAAATTAAAAAAAAAAGACCACTAGGGGTCCCCATACCATCCAGAACATAATCCTGTCTGGCTGCAGCATCATCTTTGTCCCAGCTGAAGCACAGGCAGGGACAGAGTTAAAGGGGTACTCCGGTGGAGAACATTTTATTTTGAAATCAACTGGTGCTAGAAAGTTAAACAAATTTGTAAATTACTTCTATTAAAAAATCTTTACCCTTCCAGTACTTTTTAGCAGCTGTATGCTACAGAGGAAATTCTCTTCTTTTTGAATTTCTTTTTTGTCTTGTCCACAGTGCTCTCTGCTGACACCTGATGCCCGTATCAGGAACTGTCCAGAGCAGGAGAGAATCCCCATTGCAAACCTATGCTGCTCTAGACACTTCCTGACACGGACAGAGGTGTCAGCAGAGAGCACTGTGGACAAGACAAAAAAAGAAATTAAAAAAGAAAAAAGAGTTTCCTCTGTAGCATACAGCTGCTAATAAGTACTGGAAGGATAAAGATTTTTTAAATAGAAGTAATTTACAATTCTGTTTAACTTTCTGGCACCAGTTGATTTAAAAAAAAGTTTTCCACTGGAGTACCCCTTTAAGTGAGTGAAGGTGGGACTAGCACTCCCCTGTGCTCACTCTTGTCCTATCAGACGGTAGCATGAAAACAGAGAGGAGGGAGTTACAGGGCAGCATGCAGTGATTGAATGAAGAACCCCAGCACAGCACAGCAGACTCAGGGAGGATGTAAATGCATGGTGAGTAATAACACGCCCCCTCCAGAGCACAGAAGGACAAACCAAGTGAGCAACAGAAAAACATTATTTGTAAGAGTAATATAGGTGCTAGACACATAAAAATTACATGTACATGATCAGGAATAGGTATTGAGTAACAGGTAACTTTTTGTTTTTGTGGGATAACGCAGGTACGCTTTAAAGGGGTACTCCACTGAGATTTTTTTTTTTTTTTTTAAATCAACTGGTGCCAGAAAGTTAAACAGATTTGTAAACTACTTCTATTAAAAAATCTTCACCCTTCCAGTACTTATTAGCTGCTGTATGCTCCACAGGAAGTTTTTTCCTTCTGAATTTCCTTTCTGTCTGACCACAGTGCTCTCTGCTGACACCTCTGTCAATTTTAGGAACTGTCCAGAGCAGGAGCAAATCCCCATAGAAAACCTCTCCTGCTCTGGACAGTTCCTGACATGGACAGAGGTGTCAGCAGAGAGCACTGTGACACATACAGCAGCTGATAAGTACTGGAAGGATTAAGATTTTTAAATAGAAGTAATTTACAAATCTGTTTAACTTTCTGGCAAAAGTTGATTTAAATAAATAAATAAATGTGGAGTACCCCTTTAAACA
Organism: Hyla sarda; assembly: GCF_029499605.1. Taxonomy (NCBI): domain Eukaryota; kingdom Metazoa; phylum Chordata; class Amphibia; order Anura; family Hylidae; genus Hyla; species Hyla sarda. Next base: position 223,771,119 of record NC_079195.1, read on the forward strand.
CTTGCTGCCAGGTTCTTGCTGATAACAGCTGAATGCCTCTTTATTGGACCCTTATGACAAAATGGAATAGGCCAAAGTAGACAACCCATTTTTCTTGCAATTTAGGAGTATGGGTTTGACCCCAATATTTTAATAATTAATCTTCTAAAATACTTATTCTTGTATATATATATATATATATATATATATATATATATATATATATATATCCCAATAAATGTGAAGTACAGTAATAACGTAGGAGTAGTGTAAAGTGATAGGATGAACTTGCTAATTCCCTCTAAAAAACACAGTATTGGATTGTAATGCTCCAGATCTATACACCATGAAGCGCAGAACAATTTAAAGAGACAGTCACCTAAAATTCACACTATCCATAGTGCGGATTTCTCATTCCATGACACAAGCGTCCATTTTTTCTCCAATTACTCCAATATCATCCTGGTGTAACCGTACCCGGCGGAGTCAATGACCATGTGACTGCCTGATTTCTCTTCACACAATCAGTAAGGGGAGGATATCGGACCCGGGTACTACAATGTGGAGCCAGTTAAGTGTACGGCCATGTCAGGAAATTAGCTGTGTTGTTGGACTCCATGTGGTTTACGTTATATAAATCCTTTAGGCCAAACTTGTTTACATCTGGCATATTGTAAATTATATCCCAGTAATAAAAGCAAAGTGACCTCTCCCTCACCTCCGCAACGAGTCTGCCCGCCGAAACCCACATCACAGGAGCCTAATAATACTACCAAACCTACAAAGACTTCTCACCGCCGCAATGTGTTATATGACAATGTGCAACAATACGAAAAGAAAAATGTGTTACATGACAATGTGCAACAATAGAAAAACAACAACAGGGCAGTAATATTTATTAATTGTCCAGTCTTATGAATCCGAAAAAATACACAGAAATTAGCTTTGTCTCCTGGTTCAGAGATAAGAATCAACATTGTCCCCTACATAAACTTCTAGAACATGGCGGAAATATACCGCAATGTCCTCTTTTCTTACACATAGAGGGCAGTATTATAGTAGTTATATTCTTGTATATAGGGGGCAGTATTATAGTAGTTATATTCTTGTACATAGGAGCAGTATTATAGTAGTTATATTCTTGTATATAGGGGGCAGTATTATAGTAGTTATATTCTTGTATATAGGAGCAGTATTATAGTAGTTATATTCTTGTATATAGGAGACAGTATTATAGTAGTTATATTCTTGTATATAGGAGGCAGTATTATAGTAGATATATTCTTGTATATAGGAGGCAGTATTATAGTAGTTATATTCTTGTATATAGGAGCAGTATTATAGTAGTTATATTCTTGTATATAGGAGCAGTATTATAGTAGTTATATTCTTGTATATAGGAGCAGTATTATAGTAGTTATATTCTTGTATATAGGGGGCAGTATTATAGTAGTTATATTCTTGTATATAGGAGCAGTATTATAGTAGTTATATTCTTGTATATAGGGGGCAGTATTATAGTAGTTATATTCTTGTATATAGGAGCAGTATTATAGTAGTTATATTCTTGTATATAGGAGCAGTATTATAGTAGTTATATTCTTGTATATAGGGGGCAGTATTATAGTAGTTATATTCTTGTATATAGGAGCAGTATTATAGTAGTTATATTCTTGTATATAGGAGGCAGTATTATAGTAGTTATATTCTTGTATATAGGAGCAGTATTATAGTAGTTATATTCTTGTATATAGGGGGCAGTATTATAGTAGTTATATTCTTGTATATAGGAGGCAGTATTATAGTAGTTATATTCTTGTATATAGGAGCAGTATTATAGTAGTTATATTCTTGTATATAGGGGGCAGTATTATAGTGGTCATATTCTTGTATATAGGAGGCAGTATTATAGTAGTTATATTCTTGTATATAGGAGCAGTATAATAGTAGTTATATTCTTGTATATAGGGGGCAGTATTATAGTAGTTATATTCTTGTATATAGGAGCAGTATTATAGTAGTTACCGTATATTCTTGTATATAGGGGGCAGTATTATAGTAGTTATATTCTTGTATATAGGAGCAATATTATAGTAGTTATATTCTTGTATATAGGAGCAGTATTATAGTAGTTATATTCTTGTATATAGGAGCAGTATTATAGTAGTTATATTCTTGTATATAGGGGGCAGTATTATAGTAGTTATATTCTTGTATATAGGAGCAGTATTATAGTAGTTATATTCTTGTATATAGGAGGCAGTATTATAGTAGTTATATTGTTGTATATAGGAGCAGTATTATAGTAGTTATATTCTTGTATATAGGGGGCAGTATTATAGTAGTTATATTCTTGTATATAGGAGCAGTATTATAGTAGTTATATTCTTGTATATAGGAGCAGTATTATAGTAGTTATATTCTTGTATATAGGGGGCAGTATTATAGTGGTCATATTCTTGTATATAGGAGGCAGTATTATAGTAGTTATATTCTTGTATATAGGAGCAGTATTATAGTAGTTATATTCTTGTATATAGGGGGCAGTATTATAGTAGTTATATTATTGTATATAGGGGGCAGTATTATAGTAGTTATATTCTTGTATATAGGAGCAGTATTATAGTAGTTATATTCTTGTATATAGGAGGCAGTATTATAGTAGTTATATTCTTGTATATAGGAACAGTATTATAGTAGTTATATTCTTGTATATAGGGGGCAGTATTATAGTAGTTATATTCTTGTATATAGGAGGCAGTATTATAGTAGTTATATTCTTGTATATAGGAGCAGTATTATAGTAGTTATATTCTTGTATATAGGGGGCAGTATTGTAGTGGTCATATTCTTGTATATGGGAGGCAGTATTATAGTAGTTATATTCTTGTATATAGGAGCAGTATTATAGTAGTTATATTCTTGTATATAGGGGGCAGTATTATAGTAGTTATATTCTTGTATATAGGAGCAGTATTATAGTAGTTATATTCTTGTATATAGGAGGCAGTATTATAGTAGTTATATTCTTGTATATAGGAGGCAGTATTATAGTAGTTACCGTATATTCTTGTATATAGGGGGCAGTATTATAGTAGTTATATTCTTGTATATAGGAGCAATATTATAGTAGTTATATTCTTGTATATAGGAACAGTATTATAGTAGTTATATTCTTGTATATAGGAGCAGTATTATAGTAGTTATATTCTTGTATATAGGGGGCAGTATTATAGTAGTTATATTCTTGTATATAGGAGCAGTATTATAGTAGTTATATTCTTGTATATAGGAGGCAGTATTATAGTAGTTATATTGTTGTATATAGGAGCAGTATTATAGTAGTTATATTCTTGTATATAGGGGGCAGTATTATAGTAGTTATATTCTTGTATATAGGAGCAGTATTATAGTAGTTATATTCTTGTATATAGGAGCAGTATTATAGTAGTTATATTCTTGTATATAGGGGGCAGTATTATAGTGGTCATATTCTTGTATATAGGAGGCAGTATTATAGTAGTTATATTCTTGTATATAGGAGCAGTATTATAGTAGTTATATTCTTGTATATAGGGGGCAGTATTATAGTAGTTATATTCTTGTATATAGGAGCAGTATTATAGTAGTTATATTCTTGTATATAGGAGGCAGTATTATAGTAGTTATATTCTTGTATATAGGAGGCAGTATTATAGTAGTTACCGTATATTCTTGTATATAGGGGGCAGTATTATAGTAGTTATATTCTTGTATATAGGAGCAATATTATAGTAGTTATATTCTTGTATATAGGAGCAGTATTATAGTAGTTATATTGTATATAGGAGCAGTATTATAGTAGTTATATTCTTGTATATAGGAGGAGTATTATAGTAGTTATATTCTTGTATATAGGAGCAGTATTATAGTAGTTATATTCTTGTATATAGGAGCAGTATTATAGTAGTTATATTCTTGTATATAGGATCAGTATTATAGTAGTTATATTCTTGTATATAGGGGGCAGTATTATAGTAGTTATATTCTTGTATATAGGAGGCAGTATTATAGTAGTTATATTCTTGTATATAGGAGCAGTATTATAGTAGTTATATTCTTGTATATAGGGGGCAGTATTATAGTGGTCATATTCTTGTATATGGGAGGCAGTATTATAGTAGTTATATTCTTGTATATAGGAGCAGTATTATAGTAGTTATATTCTTGTATATAGGGGGCAGTATTATAGTAGTTATATTCTTGTATATAGGAGCAGTATTATAGTAGTTATATTCTTGTATATAGGAGGCAGTATTATAGTAGTTATATTCTTGTATATAGGAGGCAGTATTATAGTAGTTACCGTATATTCTTGTATATAGGGGGCAGTATTATAGTAGTTATATTCTTGTATATAGGAGCAATATTATAGTAGTTATATTCTTGTATATAGGAACAGTATTATAGTAGTTATATTCTTGTATATAGGAGCAGTATTATAGTAGTTATATTCTTGTATATAGGGGGCAGTATTATAGTAGTTATATTCTTGTATATAGGAGCAGTATTATAGTAGTTATATTCTTGTATATAGGAGGCAGTATTATAGTAGTTATATTGTTGTATATAGGAGCAGTATTATAGTAGTTATATTCTTGTATATAGGGGGCAGTATTATAGTAGTTATATTCTTGTATATAGGAGCAGTATTATAGTAGTTATATTCTTGTATATAGGAGCAGTATTATAGTAGTTATATTCTTGTATATAGGGGGCAGTATTATAGTGGTCATATTCTTGTATATAGGAGGCAGTATTATAGTAGTTATATTCTTGTATATAGGAGCAGTATTATAGTAGTTATATTCTTGTATATAGGGGGCAGTATTATAGTAGTTATATTCTTGTATATAGGAGCAGTATTATAGTAGTTATATTCTTGTATATAGGAGGCAGTATTATAGTAGTTATATTCTTGTATATAGGAGGCAGTATTATAGTAGTTACCGTATATTCTTGTATATAGGGGGCAGTATTATAGTAGTTATATTCTTGTATATAGGAGCAATATTATAGTAGTTATATTCTTGTATATAGGAGCAGTATTATAGTAGTTATATTGTATATAGGAGCAGTATTATAGTAGTTATATTCTTGTATATAGGAGGAGTATTATAGTAGTTATATTCTTGTATATAGGAGCAGTATTATAGTAGTTATATTCTTGTATATAGGAGCAGTATTATAGTAGTTATATTCTTGTATATAGGAGCAGTATTATAGTAGTTATATTCTTGTATATAGGAGCAGTATTATAGTAGTTATATTCTTGTATATAGGAGGCAGTATTATAGTAGTTATTGTTACGCCGAGCGCTCCGGGTCCCCGCTCCTCCCCGGAGCGCTCGCTACACTCTCTCCGCTGCAGCGCTCCGGTCAGATCCACTGACCCGGGGCGCTGCGATTCTGCTGCCAGCCGGGATGCGATTCACGATGCGGGTAGCGCCCGCTCGCGATGCGCACCCCGGCTCCCGTACCTGACTCGCTCTCCCTCGGTTCTGTCCCGGCGCGCGCGGCCCCGCTCCCTAGGGCGCGCGCGCGCCGGGTCTTTGCGATTTAAAGGGCCACTGCGCCGCTGATTGGCGCAGTGATTCCAATTAGTGTCTTCACCTGTGCACTTCCCTATATCACCTCACTTCCCCTGCACTTCCCTGCCGGATCTTGTTGCCATTGTGCCAGTGAAAGCGTTCCTTGTATGTTCCTAGCCTGTGTTCCAGACCTCCTGCCGTTGCCCCTGACTACGATCCTTGCTGCCTGCCCCGACCTTCTGCTACGTCCGACCTTGCTTCTGTCTACTCCCTTGTACCGCGCCTATCTTCAGCAGCCAGAGAGGTTGAGCCGTTGCTAGTGGATACGACCTGGTCACTACCGCCGCAGCAAGACCATCCCGCTTTGCGGCGGGCTCTGGTGAAAACCAGTAGTGACTTAGAACCGATCCACTAGCACGGTCCACGCCAATCCCTCTCTGGCACAGAGGATCCACTACCTGCCAGCCGGCATCGTGACAGTAGATCCGGCCCTGGATCCCGCTGAAGTTCCTCTGCCAGTTGTCGCTGACCTCACCACGGTGGTCGCCCAGCAGTCACAACAGATAGCGCAACAAGGCCAACAGCTGTCTCAACTGACCGTTATGCTACAACAGTTACTACCACAGCTTCAGCAGTCATCTCCTCCGCCAGCTCCTGCACCTCCTCCGCAGCGAGTGGCCGCTCCTGGGCTACGCCTATCCTTGCCGGATAAATTTGATGGGGACTCTAAGTTTTGCCGTGGCTTTCTTTCCCAATGTTCCCTGCATCTGGAGATGATGTCGGACCTGTTTCCCACTGAAAGGTCTAAGGTGGCTTTCGTAGTCAGCCTTCTGTCCGGAAAAGCCCTGTCATGGGCCACACCGCTCTGGGACCGCAATGATCCTGTCACTGCCTCTGTACACTCCTTCTTCTCGGAAGTCCGAAGTGTCTTTGAGGAACCTGCCCGAGCCTCTTCTGCTGAGACTGCCCTGTTGAACCTGGTCCAGGGTAATTCTTCCGTTGGCGAGTATGCCGTACAATTCCGTACTCTTGCTTCAGAATTGTCCTGGAATAATGAGGCCCTCTGCGCGACCTTTAAAAAAGGCCTATCCAGCAACATTAAAGATGTTCTGGCCGCACGAGAAATTCCTGCTAATCTACATGAACTTATTCACCTAGCCACTCGCATTGACATGCGTTTTTCCGAAAGGCGTCAGGAGCTCCGCCAAGATATGGACTCTGTTCGCACGAGGCGTTTCTTCTCCTCGGCTCCTCTCTCCTCTGGTCCCCTGCAATCTGTTCCTGTGCCTCCCGCCGTGGAGGCTATGCAGGTCGACCGGTCTCGCCTGACACCTCAAGAGAGGACACGACGCCGCATGGAGAACCTCTGCCTGTACTGTGCTAGTACCGAACACTTCCTGAGGGATTGTCCTATCCGTCCTCCCCGCCTGGAAAGACGTCCGCTGACTCCGCACAAAGGAGAGACAGTCCTTGATGTCTACTCTGCTTCTCCACGTCTTACTGTGCCTGTGCGGATGTCTGCCTCTGCCTTCTCCTTCTCTACCGTGGCCTTCTTGGACTCTGGATCTGCAGGAAATTTTATTTTGGCCTCTCTCGTCAACAGGTTCAACATCCCAGTGACCAGTCTCGCCAGACCCCTTTACATCAATTGTGTAAACAATGAAAGATTGGACTGTACCATACGCTTCCGCACGGAGCCCCTTCTAATGAGCATCGGATCTCATCACGAGAGGATTGAACTTTTGGTCCTCCCCAATTGCACCTCGGAAATTCTCCTTGGACTTCCCTGGCTTCAACTTCATTCCCCAACCCTGGATTGGTCCACGGGGGAGATCAAGAGTTGGGGGCCCTCTTGTTCCAAGGACTGTCTAAGACCGGTTCCCAGTAACCCTTGCCGTGACTCTGTGGTTCCCTCAGTAACCGGTCTCCCTAAGGCCTATATGGACTTCGCGGATGTTTTCTGCAAAAAACAAGCTGAGACTCTACCTCCTCACAGGCCTTATGATTGCCCTATCGACCTCCTCCCGGGTACTACTCCACCCCGGGGCAGAATTTATCCTCTCTCTGCCCCAGAGACTCTTGCCATGTCTGAGTATGTCCAGGAAAATTTAAAAAAGGGCTTTATCCGTAAATCCTCCTCTCCTGCCGGAGCTGGATTTTTCTTTGTGTCCAAAAAAGATGGCTCCCTACGTCCTTGCATTGACTACCGCGGTCTTAATAAAATCACGGTTAAGAACCGCTACCCCCTACCCCTCATCTCTGAACTCTTTGATCGCCTCCAAGGTGCCCACATCTTTACTAAATTGGACTTAAGAGGCGCCTATAACCTCATCCGCATCAGAGAGGGGGATGAGTGGAAAACGGCGTTTAACACCAGAGATGGACACTTTGAGTATCTGGTCATGCCCTTTGGCCTGTGCAACGCCCCTGCTGTCTTCCAAGACTTTGTCAATGAAATTTTTCGTGATCTGTTATACTCCTGTGTTGTTGTATATCTGGACGATATCCTAATTTTTTCTGCCAATCTAGAAGAACACCGCCAGCATGTCCGTATGGTTCTTCAGAGACTTCGTGACAATCAACTCTATGCCAAAATTGAGAAATGTCTGTTTGAATGCCAATCTCTTCCTTTTCTAGGATATTTGGTCTCTGGCCAGGGACTACAAATGGATCCAGACAAACTCTCTGCCGTCTTAGATTGGCCACGCCCCTCCGGACTCCGTGCTATCCAACGCTTTTTGGGGTTCGCCAATTATTACAGGCAATTTATTCCACATTTTTCTACCGTTGTGGCTCCTATCGTGGCTTTAACCAAAAAAATGCCGATCCCAAGTCGTGGCCTCCTCAAGCGGAAGACGCCTTTAAACGACTCAAGTCTGCCTTTTCTTCGGCTCCCGTGCTCTCCAGACCTGACCCTTCCAAACCCTTCCTATTGGAGGTTGATGCCTCCTCAGTGGGAGCTGGAGCTGTTCTTTTACAAAAAAATTCTTCCGGGCATGCTGTCACTTGTGGTTTTTTTTCTAGGACCTTCTCTCCGGCGGAGAGGAACTACTCCATCGGGGATCGAGAGCTTCTAGCCATTAAATTAGCACTTGAGGAATGGAGGCATCTGCTGGAGGGATCAAGATTTCCAGTTATTATTTACACCGACCACAAGAACCTCTCCTACCTCCAGTCTGCCCAACGGCTGAATCCTCGCCAGGCCCGGTGGTCTCTGTTCTTTGCCCGATTTAATTTTGAGATTCACTTTCGTCCTGCCGATAAGAACATTAGGGCCGATGCTCTCTCTCGTTCCTCGGATGCCTCAGAAGTTGAACTCTCTCCGCAACACATCATTCCACCTGACTGCCTGATCTCCACTTCTCCAGCCTCCATCAGGCAAACTCCTCCAGGAAAGACCTTTGTTTCTCCACGCCAACGCCTCGGAATCCTCAAATGGGGTCACTCCTCCCATCTCGCTGGTCATGGGGGCATCAAGAAATCTGTGCAACTCATCTCCCGCTTCTATTGGTGGCCGACTCTGGAGACGGATGTTGTGGACTTTGTGCGAGCCTGCACTATCTGTGCCCGGGATAAGACTCCTTGCCAGAAGCCCGCTGGTTTTCTTCATCCCCTGCCTGTCCCCGAACAGCCTTGGTCTCTGATTGGTATGGATTTTATTACTGATTTACCCCCTTCCCGTGGCAACACTGTTATTTGGGTGGTCGTTGATCGATTCTCCAAAATGGCACATTTCATCCCTCTTCCTGGTCTTCCTTCAGCGCCTCAGTTGGCTAAACAATTTTTTGTACACATTTTTCGTCTTCACGGGTTGCCTACGCAGATCGTCTCGGATAGAGGCGTCCAATTTGTGTCTAAATTCTGGAGGGCTCTCTGTAAACAACTCAAGATTAAATTAAATTTTTCTTCTGCATATCATCCCCAGTCCAATGGACAAGTAGAAAGAATTAACCAAGTCTTGGGTGATTATTTGCGACATTTTGTTTCCTCCCGCCAGGATGACTGGGCAGATCTCCTTCCATGGGCCGAATTCTCGTATAACTTCAGAGTCTCTGAATCTTCCTCCAAATCCCCATTTTTCGTGGTGTACGGCCGTCACCCTCTTCCCCCCCTCCCTACCCCCTTGCCCTCTGGTCTGCCCGCTGTGGATGAAATTTCTCGTGACCTTTCCATTATATGGAGAGAGACCCAAAATTCTCTCTTACAGGCTTCTTCACGCATGAAGAGGTTCGCGGATAAGAAAAGAAGAGCTCCTCCCGTTTTTTCCCCTGGAGACAAGGTATGGCTCTCCGCTAAATATGTCCGCTTCCGTGTCCCTAGCTACAAGTTGGGACCACGCTATCTTGGTCCTTTCAAAATTTTGTGTCAAATTAATCCTGTCTCTTACAAACTTCTTCTTCCTCCTTCTCTTCGTATTCCTAATGCCTTTCACGTTTCTCTTCTTAAACCACTCATCCTCAACCGTTTTTCTCCCAAATCTGTTCCTCCCACTCCTGTTTCCGGCTCCTCGGACATCTTCTCTGTCAAAGAGATCTTAGCTTCTAAAAAGGTCAGAGGGAAAACTTTTTTTTTAGTGGACTGGGAGGGTTGTGGTCCTGAAGAGAGATCCTGGGAACCTGAGGACAACATCCTAGATAAAAGTCTGCTCCTCAGGTTCTCAGGCCCTAAAAAGAGGGGGAGACCCAAGGGGGGGGGGTACTGTTACGCCGAGCGCTCCGGGTCCCCGCTCCTCCCCGGAGCGCTCGCTACACTCTCTCCGCTGCAGCGCTCCGGTCAGATCCACTGACCCGGGGCGCTGCGATTCTGCTGCCAGCCGGGATGCGATTCACGATGCGGGTAGCGCCCGCTCGCGATGCGCACCCCGGCTCCCGTACCTGACTCGCTCTCCCTCGGTTCTGTCCCGGCGCGCGCGGCCCCGCTCCCTAGGGCGCGCGCGCGCCGGGTCTTTGCGATTTAAAGGGCCACTGCGCCGCTGATTGGCGCAGTGATTCCAATTAGTGTCTTCACCTGTGCACTTCCCTATATCACCTCACTTCCCCTGCACTTCCCTGCCGGATCTTGTTGCCATTGTGCCAGTGAAAGCGTTCCTTGTATGTTCCTAGCCTGTGTTCCAGACCTCCTGCCGTTGCCCCTGACTACGATCCTTGCTGCCTGCCCCGACCTTCTGCTACGTCCGACCTTGCTTCTGTCTACTCCCTTGTACCGCGCCTATCTTCAGCAGCCAGAGAGGTTGAGCCGTTGCTAGTGGATACGACCTGGTCACTACCGCCGCAGCAAGACCATCCCGCTTTGCGGCGGGCTCTGGTGAAAACCAGTAGTGACTTAGAACCGATCCACTAGCACGGTCCACGCCAATCCCTCTCTGGCACAGAGGATCCACTACCTGCCAGCCGGCATCGTGACAGTTATATTCTTGTACATAGGAGACAGTATTATAGTATAGTAGTTATATTCTTGTATATAGGAGCAGTATTATAGTAGTTATATTCTTGTATATAGGAGCAGTATTATAGTAGATATATTCTTGTATATAGGAGGCAGTATTATAGTAGTTATATTGTTGTATATAGGAGCAGTATTATAGTTGTTATATTCTTGTATATAGGAGCAGTATTATAGTAATTATATTCTTGTATATAGGAGCAGTATTATAGTAGTTATATTCTTGTATATAGGAGCAGTATTATAGTAGTTATATTCTTGTATATAGGAGCAGTATTATAGTAGTTATATTCTTGTATATAGGAGCAGTATTATAGTAGTTATATTCTTGTATATAGGAGCAGTATTATAGTAGTTATATTCTTGTATATAGGAGCAGTATTATAGTATTTATATTCTTGTATATAGGGGCAGTATTATAGTAGTTATATTCTTGTATATAGGAGCAGTATTATAGTAGTTATATAGGAGCAGTATTATAGTAGTTATAGTCTTGTATATAGGAGCAGTATTATAGTAGTTATATGGGAGCAGTATTATAGTAGTTATATTCTTGTATATAGGAGGCAGTATTATAGTAGTTATATTCTTGTATATAGGAGGCAGTATTATAGTAGTTATAGTCTTGTATATAGGAGCAGTATTATAGTATTTATATTCTTGTATATAGGAGCAGTATTATAGTAGTTATATTCTTGTACAGTATATAGGAGCAGTATTATAGTAGTTATATTCTTGTATATAGGAGCAGTATTATAGTAGTTATATTCTTGTATATAGGAGCAGCATTATAGTTGCTATATTCTTGTATATAGGAGCAGTATTATAGTAGTTATATATTCTTGTATATAAGAGCAGTATTATAGTAGTTATATATTCTTGTATATAGGAGGCAGTATTATAGTAGTTTTATATTCTTGTATATAGGAGCAGTATTATAGTAGTTATATTCTTGTATATAGGAGCAGTATTATAGTAGTTATATTATTGTATATAGGAGCGGTATTATAGTAGTTATATTCTTGTATATAGGGGCAGTATTATAGTAGGTATATTCTTGTATATAGGAGCAATATTACAGTAGTTATATTCTTGTATATAGGAGCAGTATCATAGTAGTTATATTCTTCTATATAGGAGGCAGTATTATAGTAGTTGTATTCTTGTATATAAGGGCAGTATTATAGTAGTTATATTCTTGTATATAGGGGCAGTATTATAGTAGGTATATTCTTGTATATAGGGGCAGTATTATAGTAGGTATATTCTTGTATATAGGGGCAGTATTATAGTAGGTATATTCTTATATATAGGAGCAATATTACAGTAGTTATATTCTTGTATATAGGAGCAGTATCATAGTAGTTATATTCTTCTATATAGGAGGCAGTATTATAGTAGTTGTATTCTTGTATATAGGGGCAGTATTATAGTAGTTATATTCTTGTATATAGGGGCAGTATTATAGTAGGTATATTCTTGTATATAGGGGCAGTATTATAGTAGGTATATTCTTGTATATAGGGGCAGTATTATAGTAGGTATATTCTTGTATATAGGAGCAATATTACAGTAGTTATATTCTTGTATATAGGAGCAGTATCATAGTAGTTATATTCTTCTATATAGGAGGCAGTATTATATTAGTTGTATTCTTGTATATAGGGGCAGTATTATAGTAGTTATATTCTTGTATATAGGGGCAGTATTATAGTAGTTATATTCTTGTATATAGGGGCAGTATTATAGTAGGTATATTCTTGTATATAGGAGCAGTATTATAGTAGTTATATTCTTGTATATAGGAGGCAGTATTATAATAGTTTTATTCTTGTATATAGGAGCAGCATTATAGTAGATATATTCTTGTATATAGGAGCAGTATTATAGTAGTTATATTCTTGTATATAGGAGCAGTATTATAGTAGTTATATTCTTGTATATAGGAGCAGTATTATAGTAGGTATATTCATGTATATAGGAGCAGTATTATAGTAGTTATATTCTTGTATATAGGAGCAACATTATAGTAGATATATTCTTGTATATAGGAGCAGTATTATAGTAGTTATATTCTTGTATATAGGAGCAGTATTATAGTAGTTATATTCTTGTATATAGGAGCAGTATTATAGTAGTTATATTCTTGTATATAGGAGCAGTATTATAGTAGTTATATTCTTGTATATAGGAGCAGTATTATAGTAGTTATATTCTTGTATATAGGAGCAGTATTATAGTAGTTATATTCTTGTATATAGGAGCAGTATTATAGTAGTTATATTCTTGTATATAGGAGCAGTATTATAGTAGTTATATTCTTGTATATAGGAGCAGTATTATAGTAGTTATATTCTTGTATATAGGAGCGGTATTACAGTAGATGTATTCTTGTATATAGGGGGCAGTATTATAGTAGTTTTATTCTTGTATATAGGAGGCAGTATCATAGTAGTTATATTCTTGTATATAGGAGCAGTATTATAGTAGTTATATTCTTGTATATAGGAGCAGTATTATAGTAGTTATATTCTTGTATATAAGAGCAGTATTATAGTAGTTATATTCTTGTATATAGGAGCAGTATTATAGTAGTTATAGTCTTGTATATAGGGGCAGTATTATAGTAGTTTTATTCTTGTATATAGGGGCAGTATTATAGTAGTTATATTCTGGTACATATGAGGCAGTATTATAGCGGTTATGGTCGTATACATTAAGATTAAGGTATTTTTCCATCTGTAATAGTAAGATTTGACTGCAGTATCTTTCAGTATTTGACACATATTATGTTGGAATAGGAGGAAGGTTATGATTGGATATTTTTGCAGTGATGTCTTTGTTTCTGAAAAATCAGAACAATAAATTGTAATTTTATTAAGAGTTTGCGGTTATGAAATCAGATTTAGATTTTCTTTTCAAATCACGTTTTGTGTCTATACATCATATTTGCGCCTGTCGGGTTCATATAAGTGCACATTATTCTGCATCAAATTTATACACGAGGTTGAGATGGTGATAATTGGTAACAGGTTCTCACTGGATGACGGCTCTTCCGTGACCAGATAGATTTGCCTTTAAAGAGAACCTGTGGTCAGTCCAAAAAAGTCAGTATTTTTACGCTATTTTATAGCCTCATCTGCCCTGATTGCAATGATGATTTTACTTTCTTGCTATGCTTCCCCCTATTCTTAAGATATAGGGGGTTTAAAGGGGTACTCCGCTGCTTAGCGTTAGGAACAAACTGTTCCGAACGCTGGGGCCGGCGCCGGGAGCTTGTGACGTCATAGCCCCGCCTCCTCATGGCATCACGCCCTGCCCCCTCAATGCAAGTCTATGAGAGGGGGCGTGACGGCTGTCACTCCCCTCCCATAGACTTGCATTGAGGGGGCGGGGCGTGACATCATGAGGGGGTGGGGCTATGACGGCACAAGCTTCCTGCGCTGTCTGCAGCGTTCGGAATAGTTTGTTAAAAACGCTGAGCAGCGGAGTACCCCTTTAATGTCTGATTGACTATTTGTACTTTTCACTGAATAGTCAGATGAGCGGGATCTTTGTTCCGAATGAGGTGTGAACGCTGGGATACGTTGGCTTTTAACATGATCAATCATTTTGTTCTCAGGTAGATGAGCAACCACCAGAGGTGTCTGGCAGCGGCATCTCCCCTCTCCCCAGAACACTTACGACTGTTGGAACCCCCATAGACCATGAGAAGGAAGACCCAAGACCTTGTCTGAGTGGTGGCTTAAAGGGGTACTCGAGTGGAATTTTTTTTTTTTTTTTAAATCAACTGGTGCCAGAACGTTAAACAGATTTGTAAATTTCTTCTCAAAAAATCTTCTTAAAAACTGACCACAGTGCTCTCTGCTGACACCTCTGTCCATATCAGGAACTGTCCAGGGAAGGAGAGTTTTGCGTCTGTTGGATGCACTGGAACTCGAACTCAGAGACTCTGTGCCCAGAAGGAGCATTCGGTACTTTTACGGACTGTTCCCTGGGACCAATGGTGTGGAGGCAATCCAGGAGGCCTAGCGCCTTATGAACTGTTTTAAGGACGCTATTTGGCTTTCCAGGAATCGCCTCATTTTAAAGAGGGAGAACATGTCCATCCAGGACTGCCGCAGGCTGATTCACAGTCTTTTCAGAGACCATACCATCATGGACAGTCCGGATGTCAACGAAGAAGGAGCCCTAAGGGGCACTCCAGCCCTAAGGCATCTGATCGCGGGGGTCCCACCACTGGTCACGACTACGGGGCCAGAGTTTTGTGACGTCACACTCTGCCCCCTTGTGATGTCACACCCAGCCCCCTAAATGGAAGTCTATGGGAGGGGGCGTGACGGCCATCACGCCCCCTCCCATAGACTTGCATTCAGGGGTCGTGGCTGCGACGTCACGAGCGGGGCGTGACAGTGAAGTCACAAGTCTCCGGCGCTTCACCCGACGCTCTAAACAAATGCCGGGTGCAGCAGGGAGATAGCAGGGGTCTCCAGCGGTGGGACCCCCCGATCAGACATCTTATCCCCGATCCTTTGCATAAAGGATAAGATGTCTAGGGGCAGAGTACCCCTTTAAGTGAACCTAGTGGACGCAGTATATCTTACCTTTGGTTTATATGCATTCAACATGGACATCTCAACGTTCTGGCCGCGGACATGCTTGGGTTGTCGCTGCACTGCGGGAGAAGACGTCTTCTGGTTATTGCGACAGATGCAAATGAAGAAAAACAGCAAAGCGATGGCCAACGGGATGGTGACACTTGGAACCAGGATGTAGAGGATCTCCATTTTGTTTTTTTCTTTAGAGTCCTGGGTATCTAATATGTAAAAACACAAAGTGAATCGAAGTTAAGATCCCACTGGTGATCTTCAAAGTCAATGTATAAAGATACAGATTTATGGCGACAAGAAATATGTGAAAGTAATTCACAGGATTCTGATGTCACTTTCTGAGTTTTCACAGGCACTTAGTTTGTCATGGCGACTTTTTGTGGATCCAAATCTACATCAATGTTCAGGTAAGGAGGAAAAAACGAAAGTGCAAAAACGGAAAAACCCTGAGTCCTTAAGGGGTTAAAGAATTGTTTTGTTTCAACACTTCCTATGCAGACCTGTGTGTCTCCATGGTAACAGACAACAAACACTGTGTAGTCTTATCCTGCAGTTATACACTCTTCCCCTTCTGACCCCTATGCTCATATGCGTATAGACGCATAGTTTTGCACCGGAGCTGCAGACATAGAGCAATAAGAAATATTTAAAAAGTATCTGTCATCAAACCATATTTTCTAAACTTACTCAGATTATATTCCCTAACTACTCCTAACACCCCCCCCCTGCCCTTTTTTTTTAAAAAGAACTTTAAAAAGCTGTGTATCATACCGTTCCCTTTGCTCACATTGTGTGAGCTCCTGGCAGGAGAAAGTGGGCGTTCCCCAGCAGGCGCGACGTCACTGAAGCCTGCGAGAGCTGTGCCTCGCCATGCCCCGCACACACTTTGGTCTCCTGCCAGGCCGGGAGGAGACCAAACTAACTGTTTGACTTGTGGCAGGGAACAAAACAGAGCCACCTAGTGGCCGTTTTTTCAATCACATTAAAAACATATAAAGGTTGAGAATTTTAACAGCAAGTAAATAGTAAAGAGTCTTATAATTACATAAGGAACAACATATTAAAAGTTTGGTTTGGTGACAGGTACTCTTTAAGGGAAACTATTTACAATTTAATTGCTTCATTTTTAATTTTAGATATATCTATCTGGTCAATAAAAAAAATGTAACAAATGTAGCGGCTGATCCATCTGACATATTCCGAGCTGCAGTAACGCTGAAATATACCGTACATTGGCCTTCCAGCAAGTATAGTGTCACCATTGTAAAGAGAAACCACAGGGTCACAGATGGGAAACAGACAGTAATGGGACCAATTAGAGCCATAACCGGGGCCCTTCCGCAATGGTAGAAACGCTTTGGCCCTGAGATATCGGTACGGATATTTTCTTTCCCTGTAAACATCTACAGTGAGAATATTTGATGTAATTTCGGGATTTGGTGCACACATGGAGAAGCGGTGAAGCTTTGCCTTGTTGGGGAATTTCCTGTTTGAGATGTTGTGGCTTTCAGATCGCGGCTGCGCGCAGTTCTTCGACACGGCTCGGTTTTCATGTATTACAAAGGCCGCCTGTGTCCAGGGGCAGCGGCATCCCACCGGCACAGTAGCTGGGCTAACACGAAACAGGAGCCGCCCTCTCTCCACGATAAAGGAACGTATCAAACTTCCAGAAGAGGGTCATGTGTATGGTATGTGCTACTGGGGGAAAGCCGAGAGCATGCAGGGGGTCCCCCGACCCATTACTGGAAATGGATCCCACTGGGCCAGTTAAGGGGGTTCTCAGAAAAAATACTGATTTATCTAGTCTGTTAGAAAAGATTTATTGCTACTATTAGGGAAAGGTGCTGAAAAGTATATAAAAGTATATTACAGGTGTTAAAGGGGTACTCCACTGCCCCAGCGTTCGGAACATTTAGTTTTGAATGCTGGGTGCGGGCTTTCGGGGGTCGCAACGTCACACCCCCTCAATGCAAGTCTATGGGAGGGGCGTGGCGACCGCCACGCCCCTTCCCATAGACTTGCGTTGAGGGGGTGTGGCGTGACGTCACAGGGGGCGTGTTGTGACGTCACGAGGGACGATCACGAGGGACGTGGCGACCCCCAAAGCCCACACTAAATGTTCCAAACACTGGGGCAGTGGAATACCCCTTTAAATCATTTCAGAAAATCTCTTTAATAAGTAAGCGATCAGCTGATCAACACATTTCTGACTCTCATTTTTCTGGAGGAAGTTGCATCAGCTGCTCATTTTCCCTGCAGCGGCCACTACAGGGGAAATGCTGCATTACATCAAGGGATTCAAATGGAATGAATTGACTGAAGGCATCTGCCAAAGCATTTGCCATCCCTCATCATGACACCTAGGGGGGCCCTCCAAATAGAGGGAAAAGGGTATATGACAGGGAGATGGTGCTACTCTGAACACAGTTCGGGTGGCAGTAGTCTCTGCTCTGTTCTAAGTCTATCACTTTGAGTGTATTCAAGCAATGCAAGTGTATTTTTTGATGTCTTGAGAGAACATCACTCATACAATGAGAGGACTACACAACTTCCTGTCAGTAAAGAGGCAGGGGGCAGGGAGTGACTAAGGCAACACCACACTAACAATAGGAGGACTAGATAACTTCCTGTCAGGAAGGAGAGAGTAGCAGAGGAGCTGTGGAGACAATACCACATTGTCAACACAACTTCCTTTCAAGAGATGGGGAGGAGCTGTGGAGCTGCTGAGACAACACTATACTGACAATGAGAGGGCAACACAACTTCCTGTCAGGAGAGAGGAAGGAGGAAGGGAGCTGTTGAGAGAACACCACACTAACAATAGGAGGACTAGATAACTTCCTGTCAGGAAGGAGAGCGTAACCGAGGAGCTGTGGAGACAATACCACACTGGCAACACAACTTCCCGTCAAGAGATGGGGAGGAGCTGTGGAGCTGCTGAGACAACACTATACTGACAATGAGAGGGCAACACAACTTCCTGTCAGGAAAGAGGAAGGAGGAAGGGAGCTGTTGACAGAACACCACACTGACAATGAGAGGACTACACAACTTCCTGTCAGGAGAAGGGGAGACAACATCACACTGCAATGAGAAGACTATGTTACTTACGGTCAGGGAAATTTCAAGCAAAAACTTGCTGAAGCCTGCACAATTTGTGACAACACTATATTAGTAAGTTATATGTCTTGGGGCAATTGTTGGATTTAAATATAATTTTCTGATGCCAGGATGTCCACAGATTTTCAAAAATTATAGTCCTGCCCCTAGTTCACCACACGGGGCACTGTTTTAGCTCTTTACTCTTCCTACAGCTCCCCCTGCAGGGAAAGCAAAGCCTAACAGTCTATATAGCAATCAATAATGCTTTACGTTACGGGGCAGGTTCATATTGCATTTTCTACGTCTCCTACTTGTTAACATCAGATACAAGGTTAGTAATCGCTTACCACATGCCGGAATGTCGCACACCTCGTGCTTGACGTTTTCGTCTAATGTGAAGCACCAGGGGGCTTCTCTCTGATTTCCGGGATTCCTGCAGTAGGAATGACCCCCGTTGAGCTCTGGGTAGCGCATGGCGTTAAACGCGTGAGTGTGCGGGTACTGCGAGTTCCACGGCTGACACTGTCGCCCCGACTTGGTGACGCTCACCGTGCCTCGGTAGTCGACCCCGGAACTGTTGTAGCATTTATGGTCTGCAATGAGAAGGGGAACATTATATAGATAAATTTAAATATTATAAGATAAAATAATAACAAAATTAAATATATTAAAAAATAATAATTATTAGAGATGAGCGAACTTACAGTGATTCGATTCGTCACAAACTTCTCGGCTCGGCGGTTGCTGACTTTATCCTGCATAAATTAGTTCAGCTTTCAGGTGCTCCGGTGGGCTGGAAAAGGTGGATACAGTCCTGGGAGACTCTCCAGTCCACCGGAGCACCTGAAAGCTGAATTAATTTATGCAGGATAAAGTCATCAACTGCCGAGCCGAGAAGCTCGTGACGAATCGAATTTACTGTAAGTTCGCTCATCTCTAATAATAATAACAATAATAATGAAAAAACAATAGTAAAAAAATAAAATAATAGCAAATATACTGTATATATATAGATTATATATATATATATATATATAGATAAAATATATATATGTGTGTATATATATATATATATATATATATATATATACACATTATATATATTTATGTATATATATATATATATACAAATAAAATACATTCATATTTATTTATTATATATATATATATTTACGTTTATCTATATATATAATAAATAAATATAACTGTATTTTATTTGTGTGTATATATATATATATATATACACACACAAATATATATTTATATTTATCTATATATATATATATATATATATATATATATATACATATATATATATATATATATATATATATATATATAGGCTTGAGAAAGGAGGTGAGAGGCCTCAGAAATGTCACACTTTATGGAATTTTTTACATGTGCTGCGATCTTTTCCATTGTATTTACATATTAAATATTAATTTATATATCTATATATTTTTTTTTTATTATTATTATTAATACTATATTATTTTTTTACTATTGTTTTTCATTATTAATATATATATATATATATATATATATATATATATATATATATACACATACACATAGATATATAGGAACACATGGTGTAGAATCCGACCAATTACAGATCAGCTCCCAAGGGTCTATAGCAGTGGTCTACAAACTGTGGCCCTCCAGATGTTGCAAAACTACAACTCCCAGCATGCCCGGACAGCCAACGGCTGTCCGGGAATGCTGGGAGTTGTAGTTTTGCAGCAATTGGAGGTCTGCAGTTTGGAGACCACCGGTCCAGAGCAAGAGAACTGAAGAAGGGCCTCCGGATTGGTT
Organism: Hyla sarda; assembly: GCF_029499605.1. Lineage (NCBI taxonomy): Eukaryota > Metazoa > Chordata > Amphibia > Anura > Hylidae > Hyla > Hyla sarda. The sequence continues at coordinate 223,791,636 of NC_079195.1, forward strand.
GCCATGGACGACGCTGACCGTCATCTTGTGGTATGTAGTAAAATAAGAGCCATGTGTTGCTGTGCGTACGGCCGATTATGTAACATAATGAAACGATTGAGTCAGTGGTTTGTAGCAGATATCAAATTGCCGTGATCAAGAGCCGGGTCTCCTAACTATTCCTTAACATGTGATGGTAAGATCTGCAAGCGAAAAAATACATTATTTAATTTAATTGCCGTAGTATTCCAGAGACGTAAACGGCGCGTGATCGCTCTGCATGTTACAACAACCTTAGGATTATGTTCACACCAAAATTCTGGACAAGGAAAAGCCACAGCAAACTGTGTCCCAAAGGTTATAGTGCTGAGCAGCTTAAAGGGGTACTCCGGTGGAATTGTTTTTTTTTTTTTGTTTTTTTTAAATCATCTGGTGCCAGAAAGTTAAAAAGATTTGTAAATTACTTCTATTTAAAAATCTTAATTCTTCCAGTACTTCTTAGCTGCTGTATACTACAGAGGAAGTTCTTTTCTTTTTGAATTTCTTTTCTGTCTGACCACAGTGCTCTCTGCTGACACCTCTGTCCATGTCAGGAACTGTCCAGAGCAGGAGAGGTTTGCTATGGGGATTTGTTCCTGATCTGGACAGTTCCTGACATGGACAGAGGTGTCAGTAGAGAGCACTGTGTTCAGACAGGAAATTAAAAAAGAAAAGAACTTCCTGTGGAGCATACAGCAGCTGATAAGTACTGGAAGGATTAAGATTTTTAAATAGAAGTCATTTAGAAATCTGTTCAACTTTTTGGCACCAGTTGATTTAAAAAAAAAAAAATTTTGCACCGGTGTACCCCTTTAAAGGGGTACGCTGGTGGAAAAAAATGTTTCTATAAAAAAATTTTTTGTATTTCAATTGCCTGATCCTTTAGTTCTTAGGGGGATGAGCCGTCATCAGAGGTGTCTGGCAGCGGCTTTCTCTCCTCTCCCCATTAAAGGGGTATTCCAGGCAAAACCTTTTTTATATATATCAACTGGCTCCGGAAAATTAAACAGACTTGTAAATTACTTCCATTAAAAAATCTTAATCCTTCCAATAGTTATTAGCTTCTGAAGTTTTCTGTCTAACTGCTCAATGATGATGTCACGTCCCGGGAGCTGTGCATGATGGGAGAATATCCCCATAGGAACTGCACAGCTCCCGGGACGTGAGTCATCAGAGAGCAGTTAGACAGAAAACAACAACTCAACTTCAGAAGCTAATAACTATTGGAAGGATTAAGATTTTTTAACAGAAGTAATTTACAAATCTGTTTAACTTTCCGGAGCCAGTTGATATATAAAAAAAATCTCCTGTATGGAGCCCTGACTCTCCCCCCCCCCCCCCCATGTCACGACCTCCGCCCGAAGTGTGGGTCGCCACACCCGCTCTATATATCTCAATGGGAGAGCTGTTCGGCCATCTTAATCTCTCCCATAGAGATATATGGAGGGGACGTGGCAGTGGCTGCCACCACTTCGGGCGGGGTCCGTGATGCGCAGCTCCAGGGGAGAGCCAAGGCTCCATACAGGAGATCGCGGGGGGGGGGCAGCGCTCAGACCCCCCCACAATCTAAAATGTATAAGTTTTAAAATGTATAAAATTTTTATCCTTGAGATATCTCCTTTAAAAATTAAATAAATAAATAAAAATAAATAAATAAATAAATAGAATTATAATAAATAAATAAAATAAATAATAATAATAAATAAATAAATATAATAAATAATAATAATAATTAAATAAATAAAATAAAATTGTAAAGCTATCAAGAGTCCAGACAACTCCTTTAAAGGGGTATTCCAGGAAAAAACTTTTTTTGTTATATATCAACTGGTTCCAGAAAGTTAAACAGATTTGTAAATTACTTCTATTAAAAAATCTTAATCCTTTCAGTACTTATGAGCTTCTGAAGTTAAGGTTGTTCTTTTCTGTCTAAGTGCTCTCTGATGACACGTGTCTCGGGAAATGCCCAGTTTAGAAGCAAATTCCCATAGCAAACCTCTTCTAAACTGGGCGGTTCCCGAGACACGTGTCATCAGAGATTACTTAGACAGAAAAGAACAACCTAAACTTCAGAAGCTCATAAGTACTGAAAGGATTAAGATTTTTTAATAGAAGTAATTTACAAATCTGTTTAACTTTCTTCCTGGATAACCCCTTTAAATTAGAATATATAGGCTATTTAAAAAAAAAATTAAAATAAAACAAATTTTTTGTTTTAAATCACAATCGCAGTAACTTATGGAATATGGCGTTTAGGAAGGGGGGCACGTGGCTGTAATTCGGAAGCCATTGTGCGAGGACGTGAACTAAGAATATCTTCAAAATCCTACGTGAGAACATCATTGTACTTACTCAACCATAGGAACCACAGGGGAAAAAAACTATATATATATATAAAATTTGAGGCAAGAACAAGCGCCCAATTGTGAATGTGAGGTTCTGGCGCGGTCCTCGGTGTGGTTGGTACGTTTGCAGAGGGTTACGGGGAATTTGTTAAGCTTTAATCCAATGCACATATTTTTTTGGCAGGCTGAGTAAGAAGAACCTTGAGATGAACTGTACAAATGACTACCTGCCTCTGGGATGAGGTCATGGTGGCCGCCACTTACTTTTGTTGATGGGGTCCGTCATTGGGATGCCGATCCGGATACAGTTGCTGGCCTCGGGGCTGTCTGGCTGCGGAAGGTCCTCGCAGTTGGGCAGCTTTAATGTCCTTAAAATCATAGTGTTGGATCTGGCGAAGATGTACTCGGCCTGACACAGGACGTTCTCCAGGATCTCGCACTCATCCCGACACAGGTCTCGCGGTTTAGGCGAGGAGGATGTTTCGGAGCAGTATGGGAAGGCGTAGTGGCAGAGAGACGGGATGGCGAACTGAGAGCATTTATCCGATAGGTGATTGGAGGTGCCGATCATGGTGAAGGCGGCTGAAATAGGAGAAATGGGTCAGTAAACCAGAAAACGGGATAGGTAGGTACAGATGAAGGTCATCCGGCAAGGATCCTCTTTATCTTGGATCCTCTTTATCTTAAAATTCCGATTTGTGGCCATACGGCCACAAATCGGAATTTTAAGATAAAGAGGATCCTTGCCGGGAGACCTTCATCTGTACCTACCTATCCTCCACCGTTCCTTAAAGGGGTACTCCGGTGAAAACCTTTTTTCTTTTAAATCAACTGGTGGCAGAAAGTTAAACATATTTGTAAATTACTTCTATTAAAAAAATCTTAATCCTTCCTGTACTTATTAGCTGCTGAATACTACAGAGGAAATTCTTTTCTTTTTGGAATGCTCTCTGATGACATCACGACCACAGTTCTCTCTGCTGACGTTATTATAATAATAACAACGCTTTATTTATTGTTGTCCTTAGTGGGATTTGAACCCAAGTCCCCAGCACTACAAGGCAGCAGTGCTAACCACTGAGCCACCATGCTGCCCTTAGCATACATCTGCTATGCATGGTTGATAAAATGGTCAGAAGAAAAAAAGCTTTTCACCGGAGTACCCCTTTAAAGGGGTATTCTGGATTTATAAATTTTATCCACTATCCAAAGGATAGGGGATAAGATATCTGATCGCAGGGGTCCAGCTGCTGGGACCCCCGCGATCTTGGTCCAGACCCCGAAGTAGAGTGGTCTCATGGATAAAAAGGTATCCCTATCTCCCATATAGGGGATACGTTTTAGATCGCAGGGGGTCCGAGCTCTAGGGCTCCCCCTGATCTCCGGTATGGACCCCCGACTCTCCCCCCGGTGAGGGGGTCACCACGCCCCCTCCATATATCTTAATGGGAGTGCTGTTCGGCCATGTTAGTCTCTCCCATAGAGATATATGGAGGGGGTGTGGCTGCCACCACTTCGGGCGGGGGTCGTGACGCGCCGCTCCAGGGGAGAGCCAAGGCTTCATACAGGAGATCGCGGGGGGCCCAGCGCTTAGAACCCCCACAATCTAAACTGTAGACATTTTTTAATTTATAAAGTTTTTATCCATGAGATATCTCCTTTAAAATAAATAAAAAAATAATAAATACATAAATAAATAAAATAAATAATAAATAAATAAAATAAAATTGTAGAGCTATCAAGAGTCCAGGCAACTCCTCGGAATCGGAATTTTAAGATAAAGAGGACCCCTGCTGGGAGACCTTCATCTGTACCTACCTATCCTGTACTGTTCCTTAAAGGGGTATTCCGGCTTTATACATTTTATCCACTATCCAAAGTATAGGGGATAAGATGTCTGATCGCAGGGGTCCCGCCACTGAGACCCCGTGATCTTGGTGCAGCCCCCGTCACGCCCCCCTCCCAAGGGGGCGTGGCATGATGTCAAGATGGGGGGCGTGGCCATGACATCTCGGAGGCAGCGCCTAGTACGGAATGCTGGGTGCTGCACAGAGATCGTGGTGGTCCCAGCGGCGGGACCCCTGCAATCATACATCTTATCCCCTATCCTTTGGATAAACTGTCATTCCTAGGGTAGAGCCTGCAGGGGGCAGACATGACACAAGATTTTCTCTTTGGTGTTCCTTGAATCTCGGTGTCATGCTCCGCCTCTTAGGCACTGCACTAACATGAGCACCATTTTATAACCCCATCCCTAAAGTTGAGCCCAAGCTCTGTTTAGGCTGATGAGGGAGAGAGCTGCCTCTGCTACTATACTGAGTATATTTTTTGATACTTATATGATGGATGATTTGTTTATGCAAATAGTGATCCATGTAGAACCACCCTATTAGTTTCTACGTTTTAGTGATTTATACTGAGTATACCAAAGCATTTCATCAGTGAACAAAAGAAAGAAAAAAAAGATGAAAAAAAAAAAGAAAATATATGAATAAAAAAAAAAAAAGATGTAGCAGAGTTAACAGTTTACTCTGTTACATCTGTACAGTACTTATTCTTTTATTATTTTTTATTTTTACATATCTATCTATATATATATCTGTATATCTATATCTATCTATATATGCGTGTATATATCTATCTTTATCTGTATATCTATATCTATCTATATATGCGTGTATATATCTATCTTTATCTGTATATCTATATCTATCTATATATGCGTATCTATATCTATCTATCTCATCTATATCTATCTATCTATCTATCTCATATCAATATATCTATCTCATATCTATCTATCTATCTCATATCTATCTATCTATCTCATATCTATCTCATATCTATCTCATATCTATCTATCTATCTCATATCAATATATCTATCTCATATCTATCTATCTATCTCATATCTATCTATCTATTTATCTCATATCTATCTATCTATCTATCTATCTCATATCTATCTCATATCTATCTATATAAACTATACATATAAACTATATATATATATATATATATATATATATATATTTTTTTTTTTTTTCCTTTTTTATTTCCTTATATGGCCATGTAGATGTAAATAAAAAAGGTTTTGGTTCTTGGAAGTAAGCTGTACATGCAAAAACCGGCAAATGTGCCATTCAGGGCTCTGGGAAAGTGAAGTGATATCACGTAGCATATATACATTACAGACACTTCACTACGTCGGATTTCTTGATCTGTTTCCGTACCGGTGATCTGGTTTTCTATTTCTCCTTGCATGTGCAGAGATTCCATGTAGATGGTTCTGTTCCCGATAAACCGGGCGCAGGCGATTCCTCTGTACGGCTGGCAGTATCCATCTTCTTCGAACTCGTCCCTGGTGAGACAATAGGAAAGATGAGAACTGGGATCCACCACTAGGGAGCGCCACAAAACAAGACGTGAAGCGGCACAATAGTATTATGTTGCGCAATACAAGAACGGAGCAGAAAGGCTACAGGAATCACCAATATATATGTCAGGGCATGATGGGAATTGTAGTTCTGCAAAAGGCTTTGATATAGTGAGATAAATTAAGATTCCTCAGTATACTGTTGATAGTATGTGGTGCAGTGTTTCCCAACTAGGGTGTCCTCAGCTGTTGCCAAACTACAACGCCCAACATGCCCAGACAGCTGAAGGCTATCCGGGTCATGCTGAGAGTTGTAGTTTTGCAACAGTCGGAGATACAATGATTGGAAAACACTGGCCTTAGGTTGTCCAGGCATGCTGGGAGTTGTAGTTTTGCAACAGCTGGAGGCACACTGGTTAGAAAACACTGGCCTAAGGTTGTCCAGACATGCTGAGAGTTGTAGTTTTGCAACAGCTGGAGGCACACTGGTTAGAAAACACTGGTCTAAGGTTGTCCAGGCATGCTGGGAGTTGTAGTTTTGCAACAGCTGGAGGAACACTGGCCAGAAAACACTGGCCTAAGGTTATCCAGGCATGCTGGGAGTTGTAGTTTTGCAACAGTTGGAGGTACACTGGTTGGGAAACACTGGCCTAAGGTTGTCCAGGCATGCTGGGAGTTGTAGTTTTGCAACAGCTGGAGGCACACTGGTTAGGAAACAATGGCCTAAGGCTGTCCAGGCATGCTGGGAGTTATAGTTTTGCAACAGCTGGAGGCACACTGGCCAGAAAACACTGGCCTAAGGTTGTCCAGGCATGCTGGGAGTTGTAGTTTTGCAACAGTTGGAGGTACACTGGCCAGAAAACACTGGCCTAAGGTTATCCAGGCATGCTGGGAGTTGTAGTTTTGCAACAGTTGGAGGTACACTGGTTGGGAAACACTGGCCTAAGGTTGTCCAGGCATGCTGGGAGTTGTAGTTTTGCAACAGCTGGAGGCACACTGGTTAGGAAACAATGGCCTAAGGCTGTCCAGGCATGCTGGGAGTTATAGTTTTGCAACAGCTGGAGGCACACTGGCCAGAAAACACTGGCCTAAGGTTGTCCAGGCATGCTGGGAGTTGTAGTTTTGCAACAGTTGGAGGTACACTGGTTGGGAAACACTGGCCTAAGGCTGTCCAGGCATGATGGGAGTTGTAGTTTTGCCACAGCTGGAGACACTCTGTTTGGGAAGCACTGAAGTAGAGGTTGTAAGCCTGGTTCACATTGTGATTTACTGCCCTTAACACTTTCTAACATCAGTGAATCTTAGCATTAGGAGACCGTCAGCCTCGGACCATAAATTTTGTTAATCCATTCATTCATCCGCCATATAGTGTCAATGTGTCCGATAACAGATGTTCTTGTGTTTTTTATCTGTCCCGGTCCTTAAAAAGACAGGCATAGAGTTACATAAGTCATAAGGTTACAAAAAAGAGTCCATCAAGTTCAAACTATATCCCTACTGCAGCTTTATCCAACTATGTGCCTCCAGCTGTTGCAAAACGACAACTCCGAGCATGCCTGGGCAGCCTTTGGCTGTACAGGCAAGCTGAGACTTGTAGTTTTGAAACAGCTGGGGGCACCATGGTTGGGAAACACTACACTGCATAGTATTAAGAGCATAGTGAGGAATCCTAATTCATCCTACTATATCAGCACCATGTTGCAGGCATGCTGGGAGTCGAAATCTTGCACTATCCTAGGAAAAGAGCAATGTTTCCCCAACCAGTGTGTCTCCAGCTGTTGCAAAACTACAACTCCCAGCATGCACGGACAGCCAACGGCTGTCCGTGCATGCTGGGAGTTGTAGTTTTGCAACAGCTGGAGGCACCCCGGTTGGGAAACAGTGTTGTTGATTGGAAAACCCGATTAATATTCTGTTTCCGGGGTGATACCTTGTTACAATGTATCAGTGTAAATAAGGATTGGACTGGATACAATTGTAGCAGGGTTTTTACCCTTTTTATATAAATGATATTGTTCCAGTTCTGTGACAGCAAGCAGAGATCTTGAAATGGTGAGGAGGTCAGGGTGCGTTCACACGGCTGTCTGTCTCTGTTTTTTTTAATCACCGTTCCGGTACCGTTCTTGCAGGCTGTAAACGGATTAAAAATGGTTTGAAAAAAATCCCATTCATGTCAATGGGATTTTTTTTACAATCCGTTTATATCCGTTTGTACCCGTCTGCACTCATTTCCGTTTTTTTTTATGGCAGAAAAAACGGCGCATGCTGTATTTTTCTTCCGTCGGAAAAAAAAATGGTAGAAAAACGAATGCAGTAAATTTAGCATTGAAGTCTATGGAAAACAGATGAGCCTTTAATGTCATCCGTTTGCATCCGTTTTTTGATCCGTTTTTATTTACTTCTGAGCTCAGAACAAAAGAAAATATTTTTGGGGGGTTTATTAACAGAACAATAACGGGTTCATATGGCTAGCATCCGTTTGCATCCATTATTGTCCGTTTATTTTTATTAAAGTCCGTTTTTATTTTTTGACGGGAAAAGAACGGGACGGGACGGGTCTAGACGGCCGTGTGAACGCAGCCTTAAAGGGGTATTCCAGGAAAAAACTTTTATTTTTTAGATCAACTGGCTCCAGAAAGTTAAACAGATTTGTAAATTACTTCTATTAAAAAAATCTTAATCCTTCCAATAATTATCAGCTACTGAAGTTGAGTTGTTCATATCTGTCTGGAAACAGTGCTCTCTGCTGACATCTCTGTCTGTCTCAGGAACTGCACAGAGTAGAAGAGGTTTGCTATGGGGATTTGCTTCTACTCTGGACAGTTCCCGAGACACGTGTCATCAGAGAGCACTTAGACAGAAAAGAACAACTCAACTTCAGCAGCTCATAAGTACTGAAAGGATTAAGATTTTTTTATTGGAAGTAATTTACAAATCTGTTTAACTTTCTAGAGCCAGTCGATATATAAAAAACAGTTTTTCCCTGGATAACTCCTTTAAACGCAATATATATTACAAAGCTGTAGAACTTTTCATTGTTTACAAATATATACAAGTTTATGTACATAATAGGGGAACTGTTCTACAATGCAAATAAATGTTATTAATTATGTAGCAGTGGTCTCCAAACTATGGACCTCCAGATGTTGCAAAACTATAACTCCCAGCAAGCTCGGACAGCCAACTGCTGTCCGGGCATGCTGGGAGTTGTAGTTTTGCCTCATCTTAAAGGGTCCCAGTTTGGAGACCACTGATGTAGAGCAATGTTATCCATCCTGGGGCTCTCCAGCTGCTGCAGAATACAGCTACCATAGGCTGGCAGGGCATGATGGGAGTTGTAGTTTTTGGAATAGGTCCAAAAGACACCGGTTGGAGAACACTGACGTTGAGGTTGGTGTCTAATATCACACTGAGGGTAGCAGAGAATTATAAGCTTGCAGTAAGTCAGTGGAAATTTGAATGCAGCTCCGGATGTAACTGTTGCATAAAACATACTAAACCTTAAAGGGGCACTCTGGAGGAAGAAAAATGTTTTTTTTTAACTCAACTGGCGTCAGAAAATTATACAATTTTGTAAATTACTTCTATTTCAAAATCTTGATCCTTCCAGTACTTATCAGCTGCTGTATGCTCCAGAGGAAGTTGTGCAGTTCTGACAACAGTGCTCTCTGCTGACACCTCTGTCCATGTTAGGAACTGTCCACAGCAGGAGAGGTTTTCTATGGGGATATGATTCTGACACGGACAGAGGTGTCAGCAGAGAGCAATGTTGTCAGACAGAAAAGAAATTCACAAATTTCTGTTTTATACAGCAGCTAATAAGTACTGGAAGCATTAAGATTTTTCAATAGAAGTTATTTGCAAATCTGTTTACCGTAACTTTCAGACACCAGTTGATTTGAAAACATTTGTTTTCTACTTGTTTCCACCGGAGCTCTCCTTTAAAGGGGTACTCCCCTGGAAAACTGGTGCCAGAAAGTTAAACAAATTTGTAAATTACTTCTATTAAAAAAATCTTAATCCTTCCAGTACTTATCAGCTTCTATTTGCTCCACAGGAAGTTATTTTCTTTTGGAATTTCCTTTTCAGTCTGACCACAGTGCTCTCTGCTGACACCTCTGTCCATTTTAGGAACTGTCTGGAGCAGGAGAGGTTTGCTATGGGGATTTGTAAATTATTTCTACATAAAAATCCTAATCCTTCCAGTACTTATCAGCTGCTGTATGTTCCACAGGAAGTTGTGTAGTTCTTTCCAGTCTGACCACAGTGCTCTCTGCTGACACCTCTGTCCAGATCAGGAACTATCCAGAGAAGGAGAAAATCATTATAGCAAACCTCTCCTGCTCTGGACAGTTCTTGACATGGACAGAGGTGTCAGCAGAGAGCACTGTGGTCAGACTGGAAAGAAGTACACAACTTCTTGCGGAGCATACAGCAGCTGATAAGTACTGGAAGGATTAAGATTTTTATATAGAAGTCATTTACAAATCTGTATAACTTTCTGGCACCAGTTGACTTGAAAACAATTGTTTTCTACCGGAGTACCCCTTTAAGTGAGTAACTCCAGGACCTCTTGTTGGTGGGTCAAGTCCTCGAAGTCCTATCATGGATGGTAGAGGTCCTAGAGTAAAGAAGGACCAGAAGGGTTTCCAATAGATGTGCCAGTGGTCTCAAACTGTGGCCCTCCAGATGTTGCAAAACTTCAACTCCCAGCATGCCCGGACAGCCAACGGCTGTCCGGGCATGCTGGGAGTTGGAGTTTTGCAACATCTGGAGGGCCACAGTTTGAGACCACTGATATATGCACTATAGGGGCTTGCTCGGGAGCTAGTTCATTAAAAATAAAAAAATTAAAGACCTTTTATCCTTCAGAGTACCCCTTTAAGCTTTTCACTGCAAAATAAGTAAAGCAAAGTATAAAGTTATATTCTGACTGGACACAATCTTGAGCATTGTACTGGAAATTTGCTTTGCGGCAGGCGTGGCAGGCGAAAAGTTAATGCTTGCTTTCAGAATTGGCGCCGGGTCAGATCTGGGACCGAGAGCTTTGCCCATTAGGCAGGAATCTTACGCCGCTAAGAACGAGCCGAGGGAAGTGATACGGTGACACTGGAGCAGCATTCAGCCTGAATGACTCCGCTGGATTCTTAATAATCACCAATAAGAAATAAAAGAGGGACATTCAGGAGGTGCCAAGTGCAGGCGGAGTGCCCCGCTTTATTATATTGTGCGTTGGCGCTCTGCAAAGTGAAATGCATCAGGGTGACGTCCAATGGCAAAGCTGCTTTGTGATGTGAAAGTATTTTATTTTTTATTTTGTTCTTCGCCATAGAATAAAGCTGAGTCCAGATCCTGAATACCTGGCTGCAGTCCACAGGAGGACTGTGAGACATTCAGGAACGTGGGGTAGGACAAGTATACAAGAAACGCCTTGTGAGCTACAAGACGGGCGAGGACATTCTTCTAGGCCTCATCACATACAGCCCCACGCTCACTAAGGGTTAAATGATAGAATAGTGCTATGTGGTGGTATCATGAAGTCATGGTGTAGCACTATTATTCCAGTGGTATCATGAAGTCATGGTATAGCACTATTATTCCAGTGGTATCATGAAGTCATGGTGTAGCACTATTATTCCAGTGGTATCATGAAGTCATGGTGTAGCACTATTATTCCAGTGGTATCATGAAGTCATGGTGTAGCACTATTATTCCAGTGGTATCATGAAGTCATGGTGTAGCACTATTATTCCAGTGGTATCATGAAGTCATGGTGTAGCACTATTATTCCAGTGGTATCATGAAGTCATGGTGTAGCACTATTATTCCAGTGGTATCATGAAGTCATGGTGTAGCACTATTATTCCAGTGGTATCATGAAGTCATGGTGTAGCACTATTATTCCAGTGGTATCATGAAGTCATGGTGTAGCACTATTATTCCAGTGGTATCATGAAGTCATGGTGTAGCACTATTATTCCAGTGGTATCATGAAGTCATGGTGTAGCACTATTATTCCAGTGGTATCATGAAGTCATGGTGTAGCACTATTATTCCAGTGGTATCATGAAGTCATGGTGTAGCACTATTATTCCAGTGGTATCATGAAGTCATGGTGTAGCACTATTATTCCAGTGGTATCATGAAGTCATGGTGTAGCACTATTATTCCAGTGGTATCATGAAGTCATGGTGTAGCACTATTATTCCAGTGGTATCATGAAGTCATGGTGTAGCACTATTATTCCAGTGGTATCATGAAGTCATGGTGTAGCACTATTATTCCAGTGGTATCATGAAGTCATGGTGTAGCACTATTATTCCAGTGGTATCATGAAGTCATGGTATAGCACTATTATTCCAGTGGTATCATGAAGTCATGGTGTAGCACTATTATTCCAGTGGTATCATGAAGTCATGGTGTAGCACTATTATTCCAGTGGTATCATGAAGTCATGGTGTAGCACTATTATTCCAGTGGTATCATGAAGTCATGGTGTAGCACTATTATTCCAGTGGTATCATGAAGTCATGGTGTAGCACTATTATTCCAGTGGTATCATGAAGTCATGGTGTAGCACTATTATTCCAGTGGTATCATGAAGTCATGGTGTAGCACTATTATTCCAGTGGTATCATGAAGTCATGGTGTAGCACTATTATTCCAGTGGTATCATGAAGTCATGGTGTAGCACTATTATTCCAGTGGTATCATGAAGTCATGGTGTAGCACTATTATTCCAGTGGTATCATGAAGTCATGGTGTAGCACTATTATTCCAGTGGTATCATGAAGTCATGGTGTAGCACTATTATTCCAGTGGTATCATGAAGTCATGGTGTAGCACTATTATTCCAGTGGTATCAGGAAGTCATGGTGTAGCACTATTATTCCAGTGGTATCATGAAGTCATGGTGTAGCACTATTATTCCAGTGGTATCATGAAGTCATGGTGTAGCACTATTATTCCAGTGGTATCATGAAGTCATGGTGTAGCACTATTATTCCAGTGGTATCATGAAGTCATGGCGTAGCACTATTATTCCAGTGGTATCATGAAGTCACGGTGTAGCACTATTATTCCAGTGGTATCATGAAGTCATGGTGTAGCACTATTATTCCAGTGGTATCATGAAGTCATGGTGTAGCACTATTATTCCAGTGGTATCATGAAGTCATGGTGTAGCACTATTATTCCAGTGGTATCATGAAGTCATGGTGTAGCACTATTATTCCAGTGGTATCATGAAGTCATGGTGTAGCACTATTATTCCAGTGGTATCATGAAGTCATGGTGTAGCACTATTATTCCAGTGGTATCATGAAGTCATGGTGTAGCACTATTATTCCAGTGGTATCATGAAGTCATGGTGTAGCACTATTATTCCTGTGGTATCATGAAGTCATGGTGTAGCACTATTATTCCAGTGGTATCATGAAGTCATGGTGTAGCACTATTATTCCTGTGGTATCATGAAGTCATGGTGTAGCACTATTATTCCAGTGGTATCATGAAGTCATGGTGTAGCACTATTATTCCAGTGGTATCATGAAGTCATGGTGTAGCACTATTATTCCAGTGGTATCATGAAGTCATGGTGTAGCACTATTATTCCAGTGGTATCATGAAGTCATGGTGTAGCACTATTATTCCAGTGGTATCATGAAGTCATGGTGTAGCACTGTTATTCCAGTGGTATCATGAAGTCATGGTGTAGCACTATTATTCCAGTGGTATCATGAAGTCATGGTGTAGCACTATTATTCCAGTGGTATCATGAAGTCATGGTGTAGCACTATTATTCCAGTGGTATCATGAAGTCATGGTGTAGCACTATTATTCCAGTGGTATCATGAAGTCATGGTGTAGCACTATTATTCCAGTGGTATCATGAAGTCATGGTGTAGCACTATTATTCCAGTGGTATCATGAAGTCATGGTGTAGCACTATTATTCCAGTGGTATCATGAAGTCATGGTGTAGCACTATTATTCCAGTGGTATCATGAAGTCATGGTGTAGCACTATTATTCCAGTGGTATCATGAAGTCATGGTGTAGCACTATTATTCCAGTGGTATCATGAAGTCATGGTGTAGCACTATTATTCCAGTGGTATCATGAAGTCATGGTGTAGCACTATTATTCCAGTGGTATCATGAAGTCATGGTGTAGCACTATTATTCCAGTGGTATCATGAAGTCATGGTGTAGCACTATTATTCCAGTGGTATCATGAAGTCATGGTGTAGCACTATTATTCCAGTGGTATCATGAAGTCATGGTGTAGCACTATTATTCCAGTGGTATCATGAAGTCATGGTGTAGCACTATTATTCCAGTGGTATCATGAAGTCATGGTGTAGCACTATTATTCCAGTGTATCATGAAGTCATGGTGTAGCACTATTATTCCAGTGGTATCATGAAGTCATGGTGTAGCACTATTATTCCAGTGGTATCATGAAGTCATGGTGTAGCACTATTATTCCAGTGGTATCATGAAGTCATGGTGTAGCACTATTATTCCAGTGGTATCATGAAGTCATGGTGTAGCACTATTATTCCAGTGGTATCATGAAGTCATGGTGTAGTACTATTATTCCAGTGGTATCATGAAGTCATGGTGTAGCACTATTATTCCAGTGGTATCATGAAGTCATGGTGTAGCACTATTATTCCAGTGGTATCATGAAGTCATGGTGTAGTACTATTATTCCAGTGGTATCATGAAGTCATGGTGTAGCACTATTATTCCAGTTGTATCATGACAGCACTACTTGGCAGCATGGGAACCGCGCATGATTTGTTTGGGGCCTAGCTGTCTGGTGCATTCTCCCTATTGGTGGAGCTACAGGGGTCGAAGAAACTGCAGGTGTGATGTGACCAGGCCCCTAAGCCAGAGAGTCCTGCAGGTCCGCTTCACCCACTTATACCAAAATGATCAGACAGGAATACTCCTTAATCATTCTGCTTAATTGTAAAAAAAAAAAATGTGTGGCTCCATAGTTACGGCTGCACAGGCTTCTCTATACCCTCTCTGTGCTCATCTCTATGATCATAGAGAGAACTGAGTGGTCATATAGTTACAGCTGCACAGTCCTCTCTATACCCTCTCTGCGCTCATCTCTATGATCATAGAGAGAACTGAGTGGTCATATAGTTACAGCTGCACAGTCCTCTCTGTCCCCTCCCTGCACTCATATCTATGATCATAGAGAGAACTGTGTGGTCATACAGTTACAGCTGCACAGTCCTCTCTATCCCCTCCCTGCACTCATATCTATGATCATAGAGAGAACTGTGTGGTCATACAATTACATCTGCACAGTCCTCTCTATCCCCTCCATGCACTCATCTTTATGATCATAGAGAGAACTGAGTGGTCAAACAGTTACATCTGCACAGTCCTCTCTATCCCCTCCCTGCACTCATATCTATGATCATAGAGAGAAATGTGTGGCCATACAATTACAGCTGCACAGTCCTCTCTATCCCCTCCCTGCACTCATCTCTATGATCATAAAGAGAACTGTGTGGTCATACAGATACAGCTGCACAGTCCTCTCTATCCCCTCCCTGCACTCATCTCTATGATCATATAGAGAACTGTGTGGTCATACAGTTCCAGCTGCACAGTCCTCTCTGTCCCCTCCCTGTCCTATAGTGTGTGCCCCCTTCTGTAGTCTCTTTCATTGTCATCTGTGAATATACAGTTCTAAGGGACTAGTCCGGACTGTATATACGAAGCGTGGGTTCTCATCTCATCCTGCACCAACTAGAATCTGTAAAACGTGCAGATTGACATGGACATGCCCACAGATGCGGGTCTGACTGCCATCTGTGATTGGGTGTGCCAAATCCTGGCAATGGTTTTTATGACCCAAAAGCTAATTATTTGTTAGACATCGCTCGTAAACCTCCGGAGTTTGATGTTACATCTGATTTACATTCATACACAGGCGGCGTATGGGCCACGCTATATAGAGCACTTACAGCAACGTCATTACGGGACCAGATGTGCCGCCATCTAGACCAGTAATTCGCAACCAGGGCGCCTCCAGCTGTTGCAAAACTACAACTTTCAGCATGCCCGGACAGACGGCTTTCTGGGCATGCTGGATGTTGTAGTTTTGCAACAGCTGGAGGCACCCTGGTTGGGAAACACTGATCTAGACAATCTCCTTCGTCTCATTAACATGGAGTTGGAAGATTTTAGGCGTGGCACAAATAAGATTATCACCCTTCTCTGCTGTCCCTTAGGTCAGAGCGATGTGATGACTTGACCTGTGTAGCTCCCGAGCAAGCCCCTATAGTGCATGTATCAGTGGTCTCAAACTGTGACCCTCCAGATGTTGCAAAACTTCAACTCCCAGCATGCCCGGACAGCCAACGGCTGTCCGGGCATGCTGGGAGTTGAAGTTTTGCAACATCTGGAGGGCCACAGTTTGAGACCACTGGCAGATGTATTGGAAACCCTTCTGGTCCTTTTTTACTCTAGGACCTCTACCATCTACGATGGGACTTCGAGGACTTGACCCACCATCAAGAGGTCCTGGAGTTACTCACTTAAAGGGGTACTCCATTGGAAAACAATTTTTTTCAAGTCAACTGGTGCCAGAAAGTTATACAGATTTGTAAATTACTCCTATAGGTGTCAGCAGAGAGCACTGTGGTCAGACTGGAAAGAGCTACACAACTTCCTCTGTAGTATACAGCAGCTGATAAGTACTGGAAGGGTTAAGATATTTATATAGAAGTAATTTACAGATCTGTATAACTTTCTGGCACCAGCTGATTGGAAAACATTTGTTTTCATCCGGAGTACCCCTTTAACTTCAAAGGGATTCCACAGTACCGCAGCTAAAATCGAGCATTTGCATTCCAAAAAAATGTAAGTCATGTCCTAAATTTTTGCAAAATTGCAAAAAGGCCCATTGAACTCATTTCTCTGCTAAATGCGGAGATCGCGTGCAATTGAATTATAAAGCCATGAATTATAAAGCACGTTTTTCCGTGCCCTCAGTATTCATGCGGAATTCATGCTGAAATGCATTGCATGCACAGATGCGGAAAAAATGCGGAACGCCGCGGCCGAAGTAGAAGAAAATGTAGATAATCCAGCTTCCTAAAACTTCAAATTCTCTATTCAATCCATTAAAAGTCAACAAAATGGTGCAGGATAAAAGCCAAATGAAACTCCGACGCGTTTCGGTTTACATAGAAACCTTATTCATGCCACGGCCACATTATTTGGCTGGAGTTACACATTTTTCCCACAGAGTTTCTGGCGTGTGATCATCCCTAAGGTGCTGTTTGCAGGTGCTTGCTTATCAGACCCTGCAATCTATAGCGCCAAATAACAGCATCAAATAACCTTGTGCCACCTTACTAAATAACACTGCTATGCGGGTATATTGTGACGGTATTTTAAGATTCCCCACCCCCCCCCCCAAAATAAAAAAAAGAGCTGTCAGCCTCTCCCATATGTGATGTAATATGAAGAAATTACAACTTAAAATATTTTATTTCAAAGCTATTTGAGGTGAGATAACATTACCCCCTGGCACACACATTGCCTGGCATGACTCAGTGAATGATGTCATCGGGCAGAACGTACAGATCAGCAGCCATGAGGTGACTAATCGTAGAGGAGCCACAGAAGATGCCATAGAGGATCCTCTGGAGGAGGCAGACAGACTTTAGGCTGTTTTGGCATGCAGGGAGTTGTAGTTTTGTAACAGCCCCTTCCCTGATCCTCTCTACAATAACCTCCGCTTCCAAAGGATCATGGGAGTAGGACAGTGTTTCCCGACCAGGGTGCCTCCAGCTGTTGCAAAACTACAACTCCCAGCATGCCCGGACAGCCAACGGCTGTCCGGGCATGCTGGGAGTTGCAGTTTTGCAACAGCTGGAAGCACCCTGATTTGGAAAACTGTCCTACTCCCATGATGCTATGGAAGTGGAGGTTATTGTAAAAAGGATCAGGGAAGGGGCTGTTACAAAACTACAACTCCCTACAAAAGACTGTCCTACTCGCTACTCCCATGATCCTTTGGAAATGGAGGTTATTGTAGAGAGGATCGGGGAGGGGCTGTTACAAAACTACAACTCCCTGCATGGCCAAACAGCCTAAAGTCTGTCTGCCTCCTTCAGAGGATCCACACTGTCTCTGAAAGGTAAATCAAGGCTTCCCTCTCACATCATTAGTGCAGTGGTGTTCAAACTGTGCACACTGTTCAAGCTCTTCTCGTCCTCCTATGCTATTATATAAGCAAAAAAAAAAAATAAATTCCCGGAGTCCTGACGCACAAGTTATAGAATATACTGTAGATATATATATATATATATAAGATGGATCTGGGGCCCCGCTCATTCCATCTTATATGTCAGCGGTATTATCTCTGCAGGATTAAAAACGGATGTGGAATGTACGGCAGCCGCGGTCCGACCATGGCTTTCAGCACTTTTAATTGCAGCCGATGGCGCTGGGTGATAGGGATCCGTAACCTCGCACGCTCATGGATTCTGGCATAGGGGGAGATTTATCAAAACCTGTGTAGAGGAAGAGTGGTGCAGTTGCCCATAGCAACCAATCAGATGGTTTCTTTTATGTTTAAAAAGGCCTCTAAAAAATGAAAGTGAAAGCGGAGTTCAGTTGCCCATAGCAACCAATCAGATGGTTTCTTTTATGTTTAAAAAGGCCTCTAAAAAATGAAAGTGAAAGCGAAGTTCAGTTGCCCATAGCAACCAATCAGATCATTTCTTTTATGTTTAAAAAGGCCTCTAAAAAATGAAAGTGAAAGCGGAGTTTAGTTGCCCATAGCAACCAATCAGATGGTTTCTATTATGTTTAAAAAGGCCTCTAAAAAACTGAAAGTGAAAGCGATCTGATTGGTTGCTATAGGCAACTGCCCCGCTCTTCCTCTATACAGGTTTTGACTAATCTCCCCCTCAGTGTCTGGCAGGGTAGGCCTCAGTGAGGCGGCACAGGCCCGAGGCCTAGGAGGTTCCTGCCGCACAGCCAATGTAGGTGTCATATTTACACAGCTATCTGTACGATTACCACGAACATTGGCGGCTGCGAGGGATTTATTCACAGCTGGAGCGCTTCGGATCAATCCCCCGTAATGTCCTAATATAAATACATGGAGCTTACACCGATGGTTTTGTGCCAGAATTAACTCTGCGCGTTACGTCGATGCGATCCACATGTTTTCCTTTGCGGGTGACGATCTGCGGCGTTACAATGTGAGATTTTATATTTCTGCAGATTATGCAAGTTAGAGATGTGTAAGAAATGTTATTTATATGGATGGAATAACCCAGGATAGCCTGATAGAGGGACTGTCCGCTTTAGGAAACTCAAGTAAATTCGGAGTTAAAGGGGTATTACAGAAAAAAATATTTAGTTTTAAATCAGCTGGTGCCAGAAAGTTATATAGATTTTTTAATTACTTCTATTTAAATATCTTAAGGGTACGTTTACACGGGCAGATTTTTTGCGGGTTTTCCGCTGCGTATTTGAAAGTGGGTAGGCTCTTCTCGGCTGTCAGCAGCAGATTTTCCGCTGCGGAAAATCTGCTGCAGTCCCTACTGACTTCAATGGGGCTTGTGGCGGATTTTCCGCAGCGTAAATTCCGCTGCGGGCAGCTGAGAAGAGCCCGCCCCCTTTCAAATACGCAGCGGAAAACCCGCAAAAAAAATTTGCCCGTGTGAACGTACCCCAAAGGGGTACTCCGCTGGAATTTTTTTTTATTTTTTAAATCAACTGGTGGCAGAAAGTTATTCAGATTTATAAATTACTTCTATTTAAAAATCTTAATCCTTCCAGTACTTATAAGCTGATGTATGCTCTAGAGGAAGTTGTCTAGTTCTTTCCAATCTGACAACAGTGCTCTCTGCTGACACCTCTGTACATTTTAGGAACTGTCCAGAGCAGTGGCAAATCCCCTTAGCAAACCTCTCCTGCTCTTGACAGTTCCTGACATGGACAGAGCAGAGGTGTCAGCAGAGAGCACTGTGGTCAAGCAGAAAGGAAATTTAAAAAGAAAATAACTTCCTCTGGAGCATACAGCAGCTGATAAGTACTGGAAGGATTAAGATTTTTTTAATAGAAGAAATTTACAAAACTGTTTAACGTTCTGGCGCCAGTTGATTAAAAAAAAAAAATGTTTTCCAGTGGAGTACCCCTTTAACCTTTCCAGTATTTAGCTGCTGTATGCCCTGCAGGAAGTCATGTAGTCTTTCCAATCCTACACAGTATTCTTTGCTGCCACCTCTGTCCGTGTCAGGAACTGTCCAAATCCCCATAGCAAACCTCTCCTGATCCTGACAGTTCCTGACACGGACAAAGGTGGCAGCAGAGAGCTCTGTGGTCAGACTGGAAAGACCTCATGCAGGACATGTTACTTGTATAACTTCAAATTTTCTGGTACCAGTTAATTTAAAAAAAATGTTTTACCCCCTTTAATAGAGGGGAAGGGGTTCTCTGTCCCGGATTAGAGAGTGGCAACAAAGAGTGTCTCTTGCTTTGGAGGACCTGTCCTGTCCTGATGTCAATGGACACTGTGTAATGACTCATTTCTCCAGTGATGGCGCTGGAGGGAAATCGTACACTTACTGACAGTTTTCTCTACAGATCACAGCTGATCGCTGGAGGCCATGGCGGGAGGACACGGGACCCTTCTAACAAGTAAGGATTGTCCAAAGTGGAGAGCCCCTTTAAATGTTACTGTCTTACATATACGGTAGGGGGCTGCAAATCACACAGGGATTTAAAGAGAGTATATATGTGTCATGTCCGATCCTGTAAGTATAAATTTAGCCCTGAGTGGTCCTTTAATTTGCACTGGAGAGCTAACCGGATATGCTGGGAGTTGTAGTTTGGCAACAGCTGGAGGCACCCTGGTTGGGAAACACTAAAGTAGGAGGACGAGAAGAGCTTGAACAGTGTGCACAGTTTAAAGACCACTGCACTAAGGCATGATATGAAAGATAAGCCTTGATTTACCTTTCAGGGACAGTGTGGATCCTCTGGAGGAGGCAGACAGAATTAGGCTAATCGGGCATGCAGGGAGTTGTCGTTTTGTATACTCTTTACAATAACCTCCACTTCCAAAGGATCATCGGAGTAGGACAGTTTTTCCAAACCAGGCGCCTCACGCTCTTTCAAAACTACAACTCCCAGCATGCCCGGACAGCCGTTGGCTGTCCGGGTATGCTGGGAGTTGTAGTTTTGCAACTGAAGTAGTTGTAGTTTTGAAACTGAACTGAAGAAGGAGGATGAGAAGAGCTTGAACAGTGTACACAGTTTAAAGACCACTGCACTAAGGCATGATATGAAAGATAAGCCTTGATTTACCTTTCAGGGACAGTGTGGATCCTCTGGAGGAGGCAGACAGAATTAGGCTAATCGGGCATGCAGGGAGTTGTCGTTTTGTAACAACCCCTCCCCGATCCTCTTTACAATAACCTCCACTTCCAAAGGATCATCGGAGTAGGACAGTTTTTCCAAAACAGGTGCCTCACGCTCTTTCAAAACTACAACTCCCAGCATGCCCGGACAGCCGTTGGCTGTCCGGGTATGCTGGGAGTTGTAGTTTTGCAACTGAATTAGTTGTAGTTTTGAAACTGAACTGAAGAAGGAGGATGAGAAGAGCTTGAACAGTGTACACAGTTTAAAGACCACTGCACTAAGGCATGATATCAAAGATAAGCCTTGATTTACCTTTCAGGGACAGTGTGGATCCTCTGAAGGAGGCAGACAGACCTTTAGCTGTTCGGGCATGTTGAGAGTTGTAGTTTTGCAACAGCTAGAGGCACCCTGGTTAGGATAAACTGAAGTAGGAGGATTACAAGAGCTTGAACAGTGTACACAGTTTAAAGACCACTGCACTAAGCCATGATATGAAAGATAAGCCTTGATTTACCTTTCAGGGACAGTGTGGATCCTCTGAAGGAGGAAGACAGACCTTTAGCTGTTCGGGCATGCTGGGAGTTGTAGTTTTGCAACAGCCCCTCCCCAATCCTCTCCACAACGACATCCGCTTACAAAGCATCATGGGAGGATATTCTAAAACATACAGACAACACCTTTTTGTAGGACCTTTTAGGATACACGGGCATCATAGTGGATCCTGACGGTCTTTATCCCCAACAATTATTCTCAGAAGTTATTTATAAGATCCGCTCCCTGATTTACAAGGTCTGCGGGGCTTTAATGTCACAGGAATGGCGGCATTATGTGTTTTCTAACATCCCAGAGCCTGATTGTATGGAAGATTTACATACATGGGATGGACTGTTCTCTCGCTGATTAGAATTTCTATGATGTCAGGTCTCATTACAATAGACCCGAGCTGAAAGAAGTCAGATCTATACCGAGACGTAAACATCGGCCGCAGAAGGTGACATGCTAAATGTCCTAATTATGGGGCGGTATGAAAGAGTGCGAGCGCCATGCAGAGCATTTATTTATAGTACAACAACATGACAACTACGGTATGTGCTAAGAACAATAGAAGGGCCACAACACATAACTTACATATACTATTAGAGACAGCATTATAGTGGTCATATTCTTGTATATAGGAGCAGTATTATAGGAGTTATATTCTTGTATATAGGGAGCAGTATTATAGTAGTTATATTCTTGTATATAGGAGGAAGTATTATAGTAGTTATATTCTTGTATATAGAAGCAGTATTATAGTAGTTATATTCTTGTATATAGGAGACAGTATTATAGTAGTTATATTCTTGTATATAGGAGCAGTATTATAATAGTTATATTCTTGTATATAGGGGCAGTATTATAGTAGTTATATTCTTGTATATAGGAGACAGTATTATAGTAGTTATATCCTTGTATATAGGAGCAGTATTATAGTAGTTATATTCTTGTATATAGGAGCGGTATTATAGTAGTTATATTCTTGTATATAGGAGCAGTATTATAGTAGTTATATTCTTGTATATAGAAGCAGTATTATAGTAGTTATATTCTTGTATATAGGAGGCAGTATTATAGTAGTTATATTCTTGTATATAGGGGCAGTATTATGGTAGTTATATTCTTGTATATAGGAGCAGTATTATGGTAGTTATATTCCTGTATATAGGAGCAGTATTATAGTAGTTATATTCTTGTATATAGGAGCAGTATTATAGTAGTTATATTCTTGTATATAGAAGCAGTATTATAGTAGTTATATTCTTGTATATAGGAGGCAGTATTATAGTAGTTATATCCTTGTATATAGGAGGCAGTATTATAGTAGTTATATTCTTGTATATAGGAGCGGTATTATAGTAGGTATATTCTTGTATATAGGAGCAGTATTATAGTAGTTATATTCTTGTATATAGGGGCAGTATTATAGTAGTTATATTCTTGTATATAGGAGCAGTATTATAGTAGTTATATTCTTGTATATAGGAGCGGTATTATAGTAGTTATATTCTTGTATATAGGAGCAGTATTATAGTAGTTATATTCTTGTATATAGGAGCAGTATTATAGTTATATTCTTGTATATAGGAGCAGTATTATAGGAGTTATATTCTTGTATATAGAAGCAGTATTATAGTAGTTATATTCTTGTATATAGGAGGCAGTATTATAGTAGTTATATTCTTGTATATAGGAGACAGTATTATAGTAGTTATATTCTTGTATTTAGGAGCAGTATTATAGTAGTTATATTCTTGTATATAGGAGCAGTATTATAGTAGTTATATTCTTGTATATAGGAGCAGTATTATAGTAGTTATATTCTTGTATATAGGAGGCAGTATTATAGTAATTATATTCTTGTATATAGGGGCAGTATTATAGTAGTTATATTCTTGTATATAGGAGGCAGTATTATAGTAGTTATATTCTTGTATATAGGAGCAGTATTATAGTTATATTCTTGTATATAGGAGCAGTATTATAGGAGTTATATTCTTGTATATAGAAGCAGTATTATAGTAGTTATATTCTTGTATATAGGAGGCAGTATTATAGTAGTTATATTCTTGTATATAGGAGACAGTATTATAGTAGTTATATTCTTGTATTTAGGAGCAGTATTATAGTAGTTATATTCTTGTATATAGGAGCAGTATTATAGTAGTTATATTCTTGTATATAGGAGCAGTATTATAGTAGTTATATTCTTGTATATAGGAGGCAGTATTATAGTAGTTATATTCTTGTATATAGGAGCAGTATTATAGTAGTTATATTCTTGTATATAGGAGCAGTATTATAGTAGTTATATTCTTGTATATAGGAACAGTATTATAGTAGTTATATTCTTATACACAGGGGGCAGTATTATAGTAGTTATATTCTTGTATATAGGAGCAGTATTATAGTAGTTATATTCTTGTATATAGGAACAGTATTATAGTAGTTATATTCTTATACACAGGGGGCAGTATTATAGTAGATATATTCTTGTATATAGGAGCAGTATTATAGTAGATATATTCTTGTATATAGGAGCAGTATTATAGTAGTTATATTCTTGTATATAGGAGCAGTATTATAGTAGTTATATTCTTGTATATAGGAGCAGTATTATAGTAGTTATATTCTTGTATATAGGAGAAGTATTATAGTAGTTATATTCTTGTATATAGGAGCAGTATTATAGTAGTTATATTCTTGTATATAGGAGCAGTATTATAGTAGTTATATTCTTGTATATAGGAGCAGTATTACAGTAGTTATATTCTTGTATATAGGAGCAGTATTATAGTAGTTATATTCTTGTATATAGGAACAGTATTATAGTAGTTATATTCTTATACACAGGGGGCAGTATTATAGTAGTTATATTCTTATACACAGGGGGCAGTATTATAGTAGTTATATTCTTATACACAGGGGGCAGTATTATCACATTAAGATCAACAAGCTGTTACAATGGAGGATCTAGTCATCAGATATATAAAATAAGTTTTTGTATATGAGTCACAAAGTCTCAGTAGTTTAGGTGCAGTTCTGGTTTTGGACTCTCCCTAGCTTAAAGTTTAGGTGTCAAAGCAAGAAATGCCAGCTCCCCAAATACACCTATAACATGACATTTTTGCACTTGCTGTCCACAGACCACATGAATTGCTGACAATTTGCTCTGAATCACACGGGGACATTTAGCAGAAGTGTAAATAAGGCCGTAAACTATGTGTAGTGGGGCAGGTCCCATTAATGCTCCTATTAACCACAGGAGTCAATGAGCGGCCATTTAAAGGTAATTATTTATTTCACCACAAACGACCCAACCACAATTAATCACATCTCTTAAAACTGCTTCACAGTTTTCTTCCCCCTCTGGCCTCACACGCGGCTGGTAATAATAATGTATCTGCCATGATTTACAGCCAGTTATACATACTGTACTATAAAAGTGCAGATTACTTATACATGTACGTAATGTATATAACATCAGCTCCAGGCACAAAACAGTTAAGTAAGATTTAATAAAGAGAACTTGACATCACATGTACAGATTCCTCACACAGGGGGCAAATACTTTCTATTGTCTGTTTTATATAGGCTTTGTTATACTGCAGATTTATCCTTGTGAGAATGCAAACTATATCCCTAGCAAAGAGGGAGAACCCTGAGACTTCGGAGACTCCATCAGCAGAATAGTGAGTGCAATTCTGGAGTATAATATAGGATAGAACTCAGGATCAGTACAGGATAAGTAATGTAATGTATGTACACAGTGACCCACCAGCAGAATAGTGAGTACAGCTCTGGAGTATAATACAGGATATAACTCAGGATCAGTACAGGATAAGTAATGTAATGTATGTGCACAGTGACCTCACCAGCAGAATAGTGAGTACAGCTCTGGAGTATAATACAGGATATAACTCAGGATCAGTACAGGATAAGTAATGTAATGTATGTACACAGTGACCCCACCAGCAGAATAGTGAGTACAGCTCTGGAGTATAATACAGGATATAACTCAGGATCAGTACAGGATAAGTAATGTAATGTATGTACACAGTGACCTCACCAGCAGAATAGTGAGTACAGCTCTGGAGTATAATATAGGATAGAACTCAGGATCAGTACAGGATAAGTAATGTAATGTATGTACACAGTGACCTCACCAGCAGAATAGTGAGTACAGCTCTGGAGTATAATATAGGATAGAACTCAGGATCAGTACAGGATAAGTAATGTAATGTATGTACACAGTGACCCCACCAGCAGAATAGTGAGTACAGCTCTGGAGTATAATACAGGATATAACTCAGGATCAGTACAGGATAAGTAATGTAATGTATGTACACAGTGACCTCACCAGCAGAATAGTGAGTACAGCTCTGATGTATAATACAGGATATAACTCAGGATCAGTACAGGATAAGTAATGTAATGTATGTACACAGTGACCTCACCAGCAGAATAGTGAGTACAGCTCTGGAGTATAATACAGGATATAACTCAGGATCAGTACAGGATAAGTAATGCAATGTAGGTACACAGTGATCTCAACAGCAGAATAGTGAGTACAGCTCTGGTGTATAATACAGGATATAACTCAGGATCAGTACAGGATAAGTAATGTAATGTATGTACACAGTGACCTCACCAGCAGAATAGTGAGTACAGCTCTGGAGTATAATATAGGATAGAACTCAGGATCAGTACAGGATAAGTAATGTAATGTATGTGCACAGTGACCTCACCAGCAGAATAGTGAGTACAGCTCTGGAGTATAATACAGGATATAACTCAGGATCAGTACAGGATAAGTAATGTAATGTATGTACACAGTGACCCCACCAGCAGAATAGTGAGTACAGCTCTGGAGTATAATACAGGATATAACTCAGGATCAGTACAGGATAAGTAATGTAATGTATGTACACAGTGACCTCACCAGCAGAATAGTGAGTACAGCTCTGGAGTATAATATAGGATAGAACTCAGGATCAGTACAGGATAAGTAATGTAATGTATGTACACAGTGACCTCACCAGCAGAATAGTGAGTACAGCTCTGGAGTATAATATAGGATAGAACTCAGGATCAGTACAGGATAAGTAATGTAATGTATGTACACAGTGACCTCACCAGCAGAATAGTGAGTACAGCTCTGGAGTATAATACAGGATATAACTCAGGATCAGTACAGGATAAGTAATGTAATGTATGTACACAGTGACCCCACCAGCAGAATAGTGAGTACAGCTCTGGAGTATAATACAGGATATAACTCAGGATCAGTACAGGATAAGTAATGTAATGTATGTACACAGTGACCTCACCAGCAGAATAGTGAGTACAGCTCTGGAGTATAATATAGGATAGAACTCAGGATCAGTACAGGATAAGTAATGTAATGTATGTACACAGTGACCTCACCAGCAGAATAGTGAGTACAGCTCTGGAGTATAATATAGGATAGAACTCAGGATCAGTACAGGATAAGTAATGTAATGTATGTACACAGTGACCTCACCAGCAGAATAGTGAGTACAGCTCTGGAGTATAATACAGGATATAACTCAGGATCAGTACAGGATAAGTAATGTAATGTATGTACACAGTGACCTCACCAGCAGAATAGTGAGTACAGCTCTGATGTATAATACAGGATATAACTCAGGATCAGTACAGGATAAGTAATGTAATGTATGTACACAGTGACCTCACCAGCAGAATAGTGAGTACAGCTCTGGAGGGTGTGGTCGCTAGGTGTGTCTGTTGCTGAGCTCCTGAGACTCCAGACTTCCAGAGGAGAGAGGCTGATTTTTCCACCTGCTTTCCCAGGAAGGTGGCAGATTCCTGGGGGAGCCATCAGCATGAATCCCCTGACCTCCACTCCTCGGTCCAGGCTGGCGAGGGGTGTAGAGGGAAAGCTACCAGCCAGTGCCCCGGCTGGAGGGGTTAGAAGATCTGGCAGGGTCCGCAGCGATGTGGATTCTGTCCCTCCAGCAATGGTTGGAAGCCGCAAGGCTCTCAGCCAGGAAGAAAAGCCTGCAAGCAAGACAAGTTTAAAGAAGGTCTCTGCAGCACAGAAGAGCTCCTCCAAGAGCCAGGTTGTGGAGCAGTGGGGCCAGAGAAAACCCAAGGAGTCTATGGCGACATACAGCTCCAGACTTGCTGCCAAGATTGGTGAGTACGAACTCCTTGGGAAGAAGCTGAGGGAGCTGAGAGAGGAGCTAAAGTTTGCAAAGTATCAGGTGAGCACAACTACCAAGCGCAGGAAACCAGAGTACTCTGCAAGGGTTAAGTCCTTGAGGCTGGAGCTGGAGGAGACTGAGCTGAGGAGAATGGCTGTCCTGGAGGGGAGCGATTTATTTAGGGAAAAACTTCTTAATGAGGATCGCTCCTCCAGGATGAAATCCCCAGTCAAAGAAGAGGAGATTGGGGGTGATTGTTCAGCAGATGAGAGCAGTAGTGAGGATGAGGTCCAAGAAATGGAGGCTGAAGAGGCTAAGGTGCTGGCAAGTGGGGAAGCTGTGGAAGCCAAGCCACAGCCAATGCAGGGTGTGAACATGTCCCAAGCAAGTCTACCTGCAGGACAAGTGGCATTACCACCTTCATCGGGCGAGAGTGCTGGCGAGGAGGAGGAGGGTTGTGGTGGCGCCCTGCTGGCACAAATTGTAAAGATGGAGTCCCCCATGCATTTGGATAATTTTAGTTTTGGCGACGACCTTGGAGAGGAACAAATAATAAAAAAGAAGAAGAAAAGGCAGAAAAAAACATCTGAGCAAGTAAGCTTGATTTATGTTCCTTTTGTGCACCCTGGGCCGGCTGCAAAGTCAGTTCAGGGTGCAGACCCTGGTAATCTGCCTGTCCCCCCTTCTGCAAATGTGGAGCGGGGCCAGAACACCTGGGATAATAAAGTAAAGATGGGGGAAAGCGCTGACCTCGCTTGTCATAGTAGCGGGGCCAGCACCTGCAAAGATACGGCCAAGGGGCCGGACAGTGTTGCGGACAAGGTAGCATGTCCCCAGTTAGGGGATATTGGCGTTGCGGGGCACTCCTCTGCAGGTGAGGGGGGGAGTGTCCAGGTGGCAGAGGTTGGTATGGAGCTCGGGCGGCCGGGCAATTATAAAGACAAGGGAGAGGGCAGCTCCCAGAACAGGTCTGGCACTGCAGGGCACTCCTCTGCAGGCAAAGGGGGGAGTGTCCAGGTGTCTGGAACCGGAGCGCCATTCTCGGCGGCCCAGTCAGCGGTGTCTGGCTCTTTTGAGTTGTGGCGCTGTGGTGGGGCTGCTGTGGGTGGAGCTGGCGGTGGAGGACTGGTACCACAGGAACATGGACATGATACAACCCATGCAATGTTAGTAGCAGTTAAAGAAATTGAAGCCGAGGTATTGGCGGAGGCCGAGGGCAAAGTATGCGACAAAGCAGCTTCTTCCGATATTTCTAAAGGGAAGACTGCTGCAAGGTTGAGTGTGCCCAATGAAGCCAATGATGCAAGTGTAAAGCCCGGCATCATAAAGCCAGCAAGATTATATCCCGGCCAGTCCAGTGCAGCTAGGCAGGAGGAGACAGGCACAAGTGTTATGTATAATGTTACTGCCTCTACTGTTGTTTCTGGGGGGAGTGGTGTCGGTCCGGCTGCCCCCCCGGTAGCGACTGCTCCAATAAGGAGTTATGCTAATGTCGCTGCTGGGGGTCCCAGGGGATCCTCATCTCTTAATCCAGGGGAAGGTAACTTGCAACAGCGCCTCCTGGAGGCTTTAAGGAGAGGGGATAGAACGCTCCAGGTAGAGGACCGGGAGGTCGACTTGTCTTTTTGGATAGAAAGACATGGACTTGGGGCATTCCGAGAGCATAATGGGGAGGTGGTCTGGTCCCTTCCAACAAGCGGGCAGGAGCGTGGCCGGAGGAATGTGGCCCGTCTGGTATGGAGAGGCGGTGATGCATGCCCTTCTAGGGCAAAAGTTGTGGAGCTTCTTTTCCAGATGGGATTCAGGGCTAATGACATCTTTGCTCTGATCCACCCCTTCGGTACCTCTGAGTTCGACATCAGTTTTGTGAAGCCAGAAGGGCTTGAGCTCTTTTGGTCTAATCACGCACTGGTGAAGGACGAGCCTGTCTGGCAGGATTTCGCTGTGAAGGCGGTATCCCGCCAGAGTTTTGTCAAGAAAGTGACCGTTCTGACACGTAACGAGTCTCTTTCTTGCTATGACATAATGACCTGGCTGAGCAGGTATGGGGAGGTGACGGACGTCCCCAAGAAAAATCTGGATGAACATGGCATTTGGTCTGGAGCCTGGACGTTTTCCGTCCGCCTCCGCCGTTCAGGTAACACTGTCGCACACATTCCATCAGCCGCCTTTCTCGGCCGCGATAGGATCCAAGTCTTTTACCAGGGACAGCCGAAGCTGTGCCACAAGTGTGGTGATCCCACACACTTTAGCGCAAACTGCACTAAGCAGATGTGCGCATTGTGCGGTGCGGAGGGTCATCTGGCTGCAACCTGTGGCCGGATTCGCTGTAACCTGTGTGGTGACCTTGGTCACCCATTTAGCCGGTGTCCCCGCTCATTCTCCAATGCTGTGACCACCCGGGATGGGGAGAGCAGTGAGGTTGCCTCATCTGGGGTGGGGACCAGCAGAGGAGAAGGGGCACTAGAGCCAATGAAGAAAGTTAAGAACAAGAGCCCCTCTAAGCTTAGGAGGGAGGAGAGGCGCAGAAGGAGCAGGGATCTTGAAAGTTCCCTGGTAGAAGGTGTAGTCCGGGATCCTGCTCCCGACGCTGGCTCAGAGAAGACAGCTGAGGCTCTTGGGGACGCCGAGTTAGGTGAAGAGATAAGGAAACTTCGTAAAGAGGAGGCAAATAGGGCCATTTCCTCAAGTTCCTCTCAATATGAAAGTTTGGATGAGGAAGATGGGAAAGGGCAAAAGGAAAAACAAAAGTGCGGCAGAAGGAGGCAGGGCCAGAGGGTACTCAGGGCATCATCTTCCTCCTCCGGTGTTGTAGGCCAAGTGCCTGGGAAAAGCCTGACCAACCCCCCTCTGATCGTTCTATCCAATAGGTATCGGGCCCTTGGCAAGGACTCTTCCCTTTCTTTGGAGGGGGAGGCTGAGAGTCTTTGTTCAGAGGCGGAGGAACCTCCGGGAGGTGCTGAGCCTGTTCCTTCTGAGGTAACTTCCTTGGGAGGGCAGGTGGCCCCTGGGTCAGGAGATGAGGATCGTGGGATGGATATGTCAGCATCCCTAAAGAGGTCTAAAAAGAAGGAAAGGGGGTCTTCTTCTGATGGGGAAGGGGGGAAGAAGAAGGGTAAGAGGTAAAGGGGATAGGCCATCCAACTCGATCACTCAGGATGGCGGCACTCACCCCATTGACGCTGGCATCCATTAACTGTGCCAGCATTAAGTCTGATATGGCTAGATTTGCAGCCTTTGATTTTCTCGGCCGAGTTGAAGCCGACATTTTGTATCTGCAAGAGACCAGGTTGTCAGATCTAGCCTCCCTGGTAAAAGCCAGGAGAGAGTGGAGGCGCGGCCCCTCCCACTGGTCTCTTGCGGCTGAGCCATATAGTGGGGTGGCGGTCCTTTTTACCGCTCCTGTTGAATGCAGACGGGTTATCGAGTTGGAAATGGGGAGGTGCCTGATCTTAGATGTCCTCATGAAGGGGCAAGAGCTCCGGCTCATTAACATCTACGCCCCACAAACAAAGTGGGACCGTAAAAGCCTCTTTATGAGGATCAAGCCCTTCCTTTTTACAAGTCGGCAAGTGATCTTTGGAGGGGACTTCAATACTGTCACGAGGTCCCAAGATAGGAGAGGCTCCAATGGTCCGCTGGCTTATGACAGTACAGCCCTCAATAGCATAGTTAGGGAAGCTCGCCTAGAGGACGCCCACATCCGGAGCCCCTCAGGCCACGCGGGTTTCACCTATCATCGAGGTAGCTGCAGGTCTAGGATAGACAGGTTTTATTTAAAGGAGGAAGCCGTCTCTTCCGCAGTGTCCGTGATTGAGGTGGAGTTCTCCGATCACTGTATGATTTTGTTTTCCTTGAATGTTTCAGAGACCCCCCGGATGGGTAAAGGTTATTGGAAGCTGAATTCGTCCCTCCTGGAGGAAGCGGAGATAAGACAGTCCTTTGAGGATTTTCTTCAGAGTCAGGTACCTTTACTGGGCCTTTGTAGTAGTAAGTCAGAGTGGTGGGAGATATTCAAGAAGCGGGTTGCGGGGTTCTTCCGCCAGCTCTCGAGCCTCAGGTCCCTGAACAGGTATCGCCTGTATCAGGGTCTGAGGAGGAAACTCGAGCTTCTCGTCTCGACTGGAGGTAGCCGAGAGGATATCTCCAGAGTGAAATCCTTGCTGATGAGGTGTCAGTACGATAGGCACGCATCTTTGGTTTTTGAGAGGGATTTCGGGAAGTACCGCTCGCCCGACCCTTACAGAAACTGTAAGATGTCAGTGAGTAGTAAAGTCATTTCAGGACTGATCGATAGTACGGGATCTCTGAATCGGTCCAGATCAGGGATCCTGGAGGTTGTCAGATCCTTCTACTCACACCTCTTGGGGAGGAAGGATCTAGATCGGGACAAGATGTCGGCTTTCCTGGCTGAAACCATTCCTGAGCCAGGGGTAGACCCCTCTCTTGATGTTTTGGCAGAAGAAATCAGGGAAGAGGAAGTGAGACTGGCGATCGAGGGGCTTGCCCCTAAGAAGTCTCCAGGTCCGGATGGCTTAACATCCGAGTGGTACAGGACCTTTAAGGAGTCTTTAGCTCCCCTCTTGACTGAGGTATTTAATGAGTGTCTCTCCTCGGGCACTCTGCCAAAGTCAATGAGGAGGTCGGCCCTGATTCTTCTCTCAAAGGGTAAAGATCCTAGCCGGATTGAGAATTGGAGACCCATAGCTCTTCTCAATACGGACAGGAAGCTTCTGGCCAAGATACTGTTTAATCGGTTGGTGAAGTTTGCACCCCGGCTCCTTTCGGGGGCCCAGCACTGCTCTGTTCCGGGCCGAAGCACCTTAAGTGCTGTCCTCAGTGTCAGGGAGGCAGTGGAGCGGAGTAGTGCGGGTCTCTGGAAGGGGTACTTGTTGTCCCTGGATCAGGCCAAAGCATTTGATCGGGTGAACCACGAGTACCTCTGGTCCGTCCTCCTGAGATATGGCTTACCGAGTACTTTTGTGAATTGGCTTGTCACCATATATGCAGGGGCAGAAAGTTTCCCACTGGTGAACGGTTGGTCTGGCCGCTCTTTTGAAGTGGGGTCCGGAGTCCGTCAGGGTTGTCCTTTGAGCCCGCTGTTATACGTGTTCGCAATCGATCCCTTCGTCCGGAGGGTAGATTGTGGGCCGTTAGCGGGAGTCGGGATGAGTCTGGCGGAGCTGGATGTCGCCCAGAGAGTGGTGGCGTACGCTGATGATGTCACCATTTTCGTCTCCTCAAGGGTGGAGGTCGAGGTGGTGATGTCGGAGGTGGATCGTTACTCGGAGGCATCCGGGTCCAAGATCAATCGGGATAAGTGTGAAAGTCTCTGGCTGGGAGGGGGAGATCCCACGTTTGATCTCCCGGACACCCTTCCAGGGCTCCAAGAGTCAGCAAAAGTTTTGGGCATCACATTCGGCCAGGATGATTATCCCACCAAAAACTGGGACGGTAAGCTCCAGGATGCCACTCAGAAGGTGGACCAGTGGAAGGGTTGGTCTATGACCCTCAGGGAAAGGGTACACCTGATCAAATCGTACCTGCTCCCCTTGTTTATCTATCTGGGCAGCGTATGTATCTTGCCAGAGGCTTACTACACTAGGATCTACAGCCTGTTTTTCCAACTGTTATGGGGGAACAGGTTGAACCTAGTCAAGAGGGAGGTTACGTACCGCACGAGGAGACTAGGGGGTTTATCTATGGTAAACCCTGTGGTGTTCTTAACGAACACCTTCTTGAAAGCCAACATCGCAAACCTCTGGAAAGAGAGGGCTCCTCCGTGGGTATTCTCCTGCAGGGAGTGGTTTCGGCCTTTCTTCCAGGAATGGGAGACAGGAGGGCAAGTGAAGGACCTCCGTACACCACATGGATATCTTCCGGCTTACGCTACCCCGACTCTGAAGGCGTTACGTCGGTGGGGTCTGGGAGTGTGGGAGATCAGGACCCAGTCAAGGCGTTCCCTTGACAAACGGGTTCTGTTGACCCACTTCCAGAAGCCTCTGGCGCTCAGGGACTGCCCAGGTCGGGATCTGAGGGTTGGTTTAAGTCTTTTGAACTCGAAACGGATCCCCCAGAAGTTTTGGGACTTGGCCTGGCGCTGCTTTCAGGGGAAGCTATGTGTAAGGGACAACCTGAAGTGTAGGAGCTCTGATGACCGGGACTGTCCCCGAGAAGAGTGCGGGAACACGCTGGAAAGCATGGACCACTTCCTGCTTCATTGTCCCTTTAATATAGGGGTCTACAACCGGGTGGGCGCTTCCATCGGCTGGAGTCAACTTGCCGGCCTTGCCTATCCGGAGTGGGCTTATGGAGCATTCAAGATCCTGGGTGGCCGAGATCGGTGCACATTATTTTTAGTTAGCTTAGTGGTTAGGTACCACACGTGGAATGCACGGTGTTTAGTATCTACACAGCGAAAAGTCCTCTCTGAGGTGGAGGTCTGTAGGAATATCACTGGTGACCTCGGGAAGATCAGGTCTTTAGAGTATGGCAGATTGGGTACAAGTAGGGCTTCTCTCCTATGGAGAGGGTTTTCATTTGATGTGCCCTAGATGCTGAACCCTTTGGGGGAGGCACCTTAATTCTGGTTAGGGATAGAGTGGTAGGGTCAGTGTAGGGTCAGTGTGTAGGGACAGCTTAAACTTTAGGGGCAGCGATAGTGTGAGTCTAGGGAAAGTAGGTGAGGGATAGGTTTAAAAATTATTTGGTATCTGGTCTGCCATACTCTGATCCCGGTGGAGGGCTGGCGCATGTCACCTTTAGCTTTTTGTTTTGTTTTAGAGAAATGAGTGTATGAAGGGCTTGCAGGTAACTGAACTTGGGCCTTACAATTGTTATGTTATGTATATAGTAATGTAGTTATATGTATAGTTATGTTATGTCTATAGTTATGTTTATGTTAATAAGTGTATAGTATGTGTTTAAGTAATTATGTTGTGTGGCAAACCTTTTGGTGGCATGGCTGAATAGGCCTTGCTTTTACTTTCTTGTATATATGTATATAGGGGGCTATAGAATAGGTTGGGTGGGGGAATGGGGGGTAAGAGGTGAGCTGGGTGGAGCCATTGATGAACAATATTGGACTCCATGATGCCCGGCTCCTGGTGTGGATTATGGACTGGACTGGACATTTATACCATCTCATGGCAAGAGGGGCTGGAGGGGCTTTGGGATTAGATAGTGAAAGAGTTGTTATGGTTATTCATTTACCTGTATTTCTGTATTACCGTATATGTATGCTTATTAATGTTTAGTTACCTTTTGTTTTAGTTAAGGCAGCCGGATCTATTTGTTTTGAAATTTTTTTTTTTTTTTTTTTTTTTTAATATATATTAGGAGAGGAGGGGTATGAGTGTGATATCCACTAATGATGGTGGTGAGGATGGGTGTGAGTGAGTGTGGGATCGGAGGGAGGGAGAGAGAGAGGGAGAGAGGGGGAGAGAGAGAGAGAGAGAGAGAGAGAGAGAGAGAGAGAGAGAGAGAGAGAGAGAGAGAGAGAGAAAAGTAAAAAAAAAAAGTCTATGTATGTTTATATGTATGTTTATATGTATGTTTATATGTATGTTTATATGTATGTTTATATGTATGTTTATATGTATGTTTATATGCATGTTTATGTTTATGTGTATGTTTTGTCTGTAATGTATCTGCTGCCTGTTAGTCAATATCTTCATTATGTCCAGGTTTGGACGGCTTTTATTTCCTATTGCCGGGCATGGCAGAGTTTTTGTTTGTGTATTTGGTGTGAGTTTGGTGTGATGTATGGGGTGATGTATGGGGTTGGGGTACACATATTATTTCATTAGTTTATATATACGTGTACGTAATTAGTTTTAGTTGAAACTGGACTGGCTGGTAAAAGTTTAGTTTTTGTTATAATGACAATTTGTCTTATTTTGTTTCATATTTATGGCGCATGTAAGCTGAGTTTATGTTATGTATTATTGATTATGTCTGTTATGTTTTAGATTTTTATAATAAAAAGATTTACAGGATATAACTCAGGATCAGTACAGGATAAGTAATGCAATGTAGGTACACAGTGATCTCAACAGCAGAATAGTGAGTACAGCTCTGGTGTATAATACAGGATATAACTCAGGATCAGTACAGGATAAGTAATGTAATGTATGTACACAGTGACCTCACCAGCAGAATAGTGAGTACAGCTCTGAAGTATAATACAGGATATAACTCAGGATCAGTACAGGATAAGTAATGTAATGTATGTATACAGTGACCTCACCAGCAGAATAGTGAGTACAGCTCTGGGGTATAATACAGAATATAACTCAGGATCAGTACAGGATCAGTAATGTTATGTATGTACACAGTGACCTCACCAGCAGAATAGTGAGTACAGCTCTGGAGTATAATACAGGATATAACCCAGGATCAGTACAGGATAAGTAATGTAATGTATGTACACAGTGACCCCACCAGCAGACTAGTGAGTACAGCTCTGGAGTATAATACAGGATATAACTCAGGATCAGTACAGGATAAGTAATGTAATGTATGTACACAGTGACCTCACCAGCAGACTAGTGAGTACAGCTCTGGAGTATAATACAGGATATAACTCAGGATCAGTACAGGATAAGTAATGTAATGTATGTATACAGTGACCTCACCAGCAGAATAGTGAGTACAGCTCTGGGGTATAATACAGGATATAACTCAGGATCAGTACAGGATAAGTAATGTAATGTATGTACACAGTGATCTCACCAGCAGAATAGTGAGTACAGCTCTGGAGTATAATACAGGATATAACTCAGGATCAGTACAGGATCAGTAATGTAACATATGTACAAAGGGACCTCTATAGGTCATCATTCGGAAGCCTCCTTTTACAAACATCCCCATATATTATCACCTTAAATCGGTTTATCCTGACTATCATTATGTACGTTGCATGATACAGTATCTAAGTTTCCTTCTATGAATCCACGGTGAACACAATTGGCGCCATGGTGGTCTCAGTCCCAGGTGGTGTTGCAAGAGTTAAACAACATGTTTACAGCAATGGCTGTGCATAGCAGGGTTAAGGCAGCGCAGCCACTGGTCAATTAGAGTCCGGGACACATCTGGAATTCATCTGGGGTCTCATTTTTAAGGAGCTGCCGCACGATTGCTGCTTTCCCTTCGTCATATTCATGTAACAAATTTTGCTGCTTTCCCAATGACAAGTGAATGAGTGTGCGGAGAACTTCACATCTCATTGATTATAACTTATTAAAAACACGGCTCAAACTGCGTCTCCCAGAATGCTTCATTAACTCAACCCGAGCAGAACTCCCCCCACCACAAAACATATAATTCAACTGGAAAATGATGGAGGTTTATAAGGTCTACAGGACACAGACCGGGCCCGGAACTGATTTACATCGAGGAGCTGGTTCATAATCAGTATTGGAGCTTTTTCATTCTAATGTCAAAATTATACATTAAAGGTAAAACCTGCCCAAGCTTTACTAAATAGGCAATAATATATAATTAAATGCCGATTATTCCACCCCACAGCTACATTCGCATTGCATGATCACAGCCGGGATTGGCCGATACTGTATGCTGAGGTCGTTCACGTAGCTTCTTAAAGGAACAGTATAACAAAATAAAATCTAGCAATACTGATATCTTCCTCGATCTGTGCGTTCGGATAACATATATTGATGTTTAAGACCAAAATCTGATCGTTATCCCTGTGTTGCTCTATAGCAGTGTTTCCCAACCAGGGTGCCTCCAGCTGTTGGAAAACTACAACTCCCAGCATGCCCGGACAGCCTTCGGCTGTCCGGGCATGCTGGGTGTTGTAGTTTTGCAACAGCTGGAGGCACCCTGGTTGGGAAACACCACTGTGTTTAAAAAAGCTGCCACTAGGTGTCTCCCTACTTGTCCAGAGCACATTTCTCCCATCTGCGGTGACCCAGTACGGAATACTGTATCATGCCCATCCTGTTAGGCAGATGTTGCTTTCAATGTCCGTCTTGGGCCCACTACTCATATATGTTATGGTTATTCCATTATTGTTATTCTACGTTTTTCAATGTTACTGTTTCTTCATGTCTGTTAGTAGAGAAGGTGCAGAGGAAATCAGGTGACCTGTCTGCCCCAATGGGAGTCCTCCAAATAGCCCTGTATATAGTCTAGTGGGGAGGAGTTGTTCAGTTTACTTCCAGCCAGGGCTGTGAGCTGACCTCCTGAGGTACAGTGTGGAGAAGTCAGAGAGAAGTGTGAGGAGGCCTCAATTTAATCAGAAGTCTAATCCTGCAGCCACGCATAACTTTAAGAAAATCCCCTACGCTCAGGTGACCGTCAAAGCCTAGCGGTAAGCGCTAAACTCTGGGGAAGATAGTCAGTCAGTCTGTAGCACCAAAGTCAGCGTGGGTTGCCATTCCTCACAAGTCAGTCACCATACTGCACAGCACAATCAACTAAAAGTCCCAGCAAGGCGATAGGCTTCCAAGGTTTACTCTGCACTTCGCTTTGCACCGATCTATCCTGTAAAGGATTTACCATCTATCCTGCCTCAGTAAAGACAGTTATCCGTAATCCTTTAATCGGAGTGTTTATTGCCTCATGCCTGGCCCAGGAGAAGCTGTCTGACAACTCGCACAGCGTATAGGCTAACGGTGCCCTGGTGTCACGAAAAGGTTAATTTCCCGTTATCCACCCCCGTGGCACCACACATCTAAGACATAAAGCTTAAGTCTTTGGTTAAAGGGGATCTCAGGCTGGTTTTATGTAGCTGGGTGAAAGCTTTCTGATGCAGGAACCATCCTCCACTGTTCTGGACACTCAATACAACATTACGGTTAAGTTGTGATCAAATGTTTGGTAAAAATTAGATTTTTTTGGGGGGGGCTTAGAGGCAGCTTTCTGTTGGAGTAACCTCCCACCATTGCTCTAGCTGCACGATCTCGGATATCATGGTCAAGTCACAATCACTTGAGATCTGACTGGGAAAGCCAGTCGTAGCTATAATGAGTTAACCACCGTGCAGTCATTTGGAGGCAAGTACCGTATGTCCGTGGTCAGATTCAGAAGCCATGTGCAAGCGCAAATCCATTTCTCAGTCGAAACCGAGACCTTAAAGTTGTCAAAAACGAACATCCAAGGAAGGCAGAAGCCCCATAATGAAGACACATTCTAGTGCTGGACGCTCTGCGGTGTAGAGGTTCTCCGACCTCCAGAGTGTAATATTTTATGCATCGTGTAACATATGTAGACGTTGGGTTCTTTACTCCCCGTGCGTTTCGTCTGTGGGATATTGGTGCAGATCCAAACGCTGATCCGTAAATGAGCTCCTGGAGATGGCTTTATCTCCCAGATTTCCCTGTCCTGCTCTATATCTCTCCAGCTTTGTATCAAATTTCTGGACGTTTTCATCCCACACGGTGAGGAAAGAAGATTGCTGGAATTCCTGCCTCCCTGCACGGACAAAAGCAGAAACTGCTGAACGGAAAAGCCATTCCGCTGGTTTCTTTTCTGGTGTGTACAAGGTAATATTAAAGGGGTACTCCACTCCTAGACATCTTCTACCCTGCGGCACCCCAGACATCCGGTGCACGGAGTGAACTTCGCTCTGTGCCGGATGACTGACGATGCAGGGCGGAGGCTCGTGATGTCACGGCCACGCCCATTCAATGAAAGCCTATGGGAGGGGGCGTGACGTCCGTCACGCCCCCTCCCATAGACTTGCATTGAGGGGGCGTGGCCTTGACGGCACAAGCGGGGCGTGGCCGTGACGTTACGCGCCTATGACGCTGCACCCGATGCTCTAAACAAACGCCAGGTGCAGCAGAGAGCTCGTGGGGGTCCCCAGCAGCAGGACCCCTGAGATCAGACATCTTATCCCCTATCGTTTGGAAAGGGGATAAGATGTCTAGGGGCGGAGTACCCCTTTAAGCCAATGTAAAGAAAGGGATCTGGAGTAATCTAACTTCTGGGAAAGGGGGTATTAAGCAAGACCAGGAGATCAACCCAGCAGCTGTTCTGGGTCCCAAGGAGAGTTATTGTGTTCCATTTCTTCATGGGTGATGTAAACCCCCCTATAGACCTTCCATTGGGATGAGTCCAGAAGTCCTATAAGGAATAGGAAGGTGTGGAGTAGGGACCACATTGTCCTTTATTGTGGAGTGTGGTTGCATGAGCTGCCATAACAACAGTTTTTGGGGTTCTCCATAACTACAACATTGATGGTCTGTCCTTACTACTTAAAGAGAACCAAGCAGTAGATTGGACCATATATAATGCTCAGCAGTGTTGTATATCTGGTAAAATCTTTATCGTCACCATCCCGGGGATGTTTTCGCCCCCGAGGGATGGAGAGGATATGAAGTTTGTAAGTTTCATCCGCCGCCTCGTAAGTAGTCCCCTGGGCGAGGAGCTATACTTACCAAGTCACTCCAACCGTAGTGATGCCCCCTTGGTGGGATTGAAAGCCTGCATTGTTGATCTGCTCCCAATCAGATGGAGCAGAAACGGTGACACGAGCCGTCAATCACGCCAAGGGGGCGTCACTTTGGCTGGAGTGACAGGACTAGGTAAGTATAGCTCCCCGCCCAGGGGACTACTTACGGAGCATCAGGGGTAACATACAAACTTCATATCCTCACATCCCTGGGGGCAGGAGGATAAATATTTGACTATATATAATGCGCTGTGTTATGTATGGTAAAACCTAATGCTTGGTTCCCTGGGAAAAGTTGACTGGCCTATAGTCAATGGCAATACACACATGGTTTATTAATTCTAGGAGACATTACTGCATGAGATAGACCTCTGTTCCTTATAAAGGTCAATGCGCTACTCCACAACCCAACAGATGGTAGAGATAGTGGTCCACATGCCTAAAAGACGTAACGAAACAGACGAACCTTCTAGTATGCTAAACAAGTGTGTACGTATTATAATGTAAGATGAAAACCCATTGTAAAATACCCTATACTGAAGCAATGGGGGGGGGGGGGGGGTCAAGTCTTTGAATTAGCAATGAAGAATGTTAGTAAAACTCCCAGCATGCCAGAACAGCTAAAAGGTCTGTCTGCCTCAGGGTTCACACCGTCCTTGAAAGATAAATCATGGCTTCCATTCCATATTATACCTTTGTGGAGTGGTCTTTAAACTGTTCAAGCTCTTCTCGTCCTCCTTCAGTGTTTTTCAACCAGGGTGCCTCCAGCTGGTGCAGAACTTCAACAGGGCCTGTTGGGAGTTGTAATTTTGCAACTGCTGGAGGCACACTGGTTGGGGAACACTGCCTTAGAGATAGCAGATAGAGCTAAGAGGGGAGGGATCTGGTAGGTGATGATGTTATCCTGTAGTTCACAGGAAGTCATGTGACCCAGAACTGACATCCTGTTGTGACCATTAAACACTGGAGGATTTGGGGAGTCAGACCGGTGATCACATGACCA
The DNA here is from genome assembly GCF_029499605.1 of Hyla sarda. NCBI lineage: Eukaryota > Metazoa > Chordata > Amphibia > Anura > Hylidae > Hyla > Hyla sarda. The sequence goes on from NC_079195.1 coordinate 223,832,934, forward strand.
AGTCAGAGTAATAAAATACATATGCAGCTGTGCTAGACTAAAAACATTTCAGTCCATTCTAGTACACCCATAGTCCCACCCTCCTGTTAACTCTTCCCTGGTCCCCTAATCCCGTTTTAGGGTTTTATCTGATAATTTGATTAACCGATAAAAAAAATCGGTCGATTAATCGGTTTAAAAAATCATGGCTAGTTGCAGCCCTATTCTCATTGAGAGGCACCAGCTGGCAGATGAGCATGTAATGTGGTTCAACACAAATACCAGCGTATACGTGAGAATGATTTCGTACGACCACAGACAACACCACATCCCTCCAGTTGTTAACAAGGTCAATAAAACCAAGCGCGAGGCCATTTAGACAGAACGTAATGGAGGAGACTGGATTAAGCGCGTTCCGTACAAGACTCCCCCCACCCCATCCTCTGTATGGTTTTAATTATAGGAGTATATTATGTAACACCTCGTAATTGCCTTTTTTTTGTTGGACCTGAAATGAAATTTTTTTTTTTTCGTAAATGTGATGAGACACTCGGTTACTTTACCATTTCCCTCTATTATATATAACCTTAGAGGGGAAATTATATTGTCGCGCACTTTAAGGGCTTTTTAAATGCTTTATAATGTACGGGCTGCGGCGGCGAGAAAGTCTATTGGGCTGGAAGAGATTTACGAGCCCCATTTAATGTTTTTATTAGGCCAGATAAACACGTTCCCCAGGCCATGGGTGTGTGGAAACAGACGGGATACAAAGGTTCCTGCGCTGTGATTGACAGGTCACTACAACAATGGCCTGCATTGTCACGCCACAGCCGCCATTGTTCTCCTCGGTCCCCTATTATGTTCCCCCCCCCCCCTCCCTCCGGAGTCCAGGTGGTCCTAGGAGCACAAACACCATCATGATTAATGACATCTGAAAGTAGCTGAAATCTCCCCGAATTTCTTCATACAGAGACCCCAGTGTTTAAAGTGGTCTTCAGGTCATTGAGGGTTACTGCTGATCGCTGGGATCCCCACTGATCGAGAGGAAGAAGGGGCCAATGCCTCTTTGGCTTCTATCCAGCTTCTGTGGCCCTGGAAATACCTGCACATTGACAGGACAGGCCCCCTACATTATAGAACTTTGTGGGGGTCCCCTCAGGTTTGCAAATTACTTTCTACCCCCAGATTATTTCTAGTTCTAATAAAAATGTTGACAGGACAAGTGATCCATCCTGTTTATTCCCAAAGATACATACAGTTCTGTGCTTCTTTATGTATTAAAGGGGTACTCCGAACAATATTTTTTTTTCTTTTTTTCTTTTCTTAAATCAACTAGTGCCAGGAAGTTAAACAGATTTGTAATTTACTTCTATTAAAAAATGTTTTTAACCCTTCCAGTACTTATCAGCTGCTGTATGCTCCAGAGGATGTTGTGTAGTTCTTTCCAGTCTGACCACAGTGCTCTCTGCTGACACCTCTGTCCATGTCAGGAACTGTCCAGAGCAGGAACCAATCACCATAATAAACCTCTCCTGCTCCGGACAGTTCCTGACACGGACAGAGGTGGCAGCAGAGAACACTGGAAAGAATTACACAACTTCCTCTGAAGCATACAGCAGCTGATAAGTACTTGAAGGGTTAAGATTTTTATATAGAAGTAATTTACAAACCTGTATAACTTCCTGGCACCGGTGGATTTGAAATCATTATGTTTACTCTGGAGCACCCCTTTAAGGTATTAAGTCTTATGTCAGTGTTTCCCAACCTGTGGCTTTCCCATGGTTGCGAAACTACAATTCCCATCATGCCCTGACAGCCGGAGGATGGAACTTGTAGCTTGGTAACCATGGGAGAACTACAGATTGGGAAACATGGTCTTATATTTTTGTTGTATGGTTTTAACAGCGCCTCTCAGGCCAAATGCAGTACTGCAGTACTGCATGTACTGCAATACTGCATTTCCTTTGCAAAGAAATGTGTGTGTCTGTGTGTATATATATATATATATATATATATATATATATATATATATACAGTAATCCCTCAACTTACAATGGCCTCAACATACAATAGTTTCAACATACAATTATCTTTTCTGGACCATTGTAACTTGAAGCCAGACTCAACATACAATATTACGGACAGTCCAGATCTGTGAAACGTGTCACAACTGGAGGAATTGACCAATCAGAATGGGCAATTTACTGGTAAAACACCTGTATTACTGAAGCGTATGCACTGACTGCTGTCTGGTAGCGTCCCCTACAGTACAGGGAGGTATTACATGTTCTGTACTCTTTAACTGTATTACTGAAGCGTATGCACTGACTGATGTCTGGTAGCGCCCCCTACAGTACAGGGAGGTATTACATGTTCTGTACTCTTTACCTGTATTACTGAAGTGTATGCCCTGACTGGTGTCTGGTAGCGCCCCTTACAGTACAGGGAGGTATTACATGTTCTGTACTCTTTACCTGCACCAGGGTTACCTGCTCCTTTGGACACCAGGTGAGGGCGACTCCACATTACTTTTTTAGGAGACTGTGTACTGTACAGAACCCTGAAGAAGCTCCTGTCCTCTACATAGACCAGTGTTTCCCAAGCAGGGTGGCCTCCAGCTGTTGCAAAACTACAACTCCCAGCATGCCCGGACAGCCGAAGGCTGTCCGGGCATGCTGGGAGTTGTAGTTTTGCAACAGCTGGAGGCACCCTGGTTGGGAAACACTGACATAGACAGTGATTACAGCTCCCAGCAGATCTTTATTACTTTTATATGTAAGGATTTGCTTTATCTGTATTAGTTATCTACTTATTTTTCTTTAATTCTCACTTTTTCCTATTTTTGGATGACATTTTGGTGGCTTCAGAACCAATTACCAGGTTTCCATAGAGTTATGGTCTCAACATACAATGGTTTCAACATACGATGGTCGTCCCGGAACCAATTAATATTGTAACTTGAGGGACTACTGTATATATATATATATATATATATATATATATATATATATATATATATAACCATATAAAGATGGCATGTGCTACATGCATGTATAAATCACAAATGCCAAAAAACACATAGTCATGTTCCATTCGGTGTCGTGACATTTCCGTTTTGCCTATTTCTTCCAGTTCTTATATTATTCTTCATGCAATGGGTGGAAAAATTGCTGAGTTAACAGTTTTCTATGTGAGCGGAGCTTAGAGCTGTAAAGAACCATCTGGATGATCATCACATCTTCTTCTTGTACAGTCTGACCGCACACACACGGAACCGAGGGGGTCAACATTTCTAATAAAACTATCCTGGGACCAGGGGGGGGGGGGGGGGATCAGCTGTAATATGTGGAAGAGTCCAGCTGTAAGTTTTCAATTTCCTTGCAGCGCCACCGCAGGAGAAATGAGGCATTACACTGTTCACTTCTATACGATTCTATATAATCGCAGCAGTAACTGCCAAAATGCAGTAAAAACCTGAAAATGCTGTAAAAATACAGTTTTAAAGGGGTACTCCAGAGCGGGGGTGGCGGGGGTCGTGATGTCACGCCACACCCCCTCAATGCAAGTCTATGGGAGGGGGCGTGACGGCCGTCACGCCCCCTCCCATAGACGTGCATTGAGGGGGCGTGGTGTGATGTTGCCAGGGGCGTGGGCGTGACGTCACGACCCCCGCCGCGCCCCGCTCCAAGCGTTCTAAATTAACGCTGGGTGCTGCACAGAGATAGCGGGGGTCCCAACTGCGGGACCCCCCGCGATCAGACATCTTATCCCCTATCCTTTGGGTAGGAGATAAGATGTCTAGGGGCGGAGAACCCCTTTAATTCAACATGTTAACAGTCTAAAGACTTCATTTCTTTGTAAAACACCTCATTTGTCATCACAGACCAAATCCCATTCTCCTCATAGCAATATCTAAAGAGTGCACTTTGAATAAGAAAACACACCAAAACTGCACATAATGTGAATTGGCCTTAATCCAAGTACGAGTCTAATCAGTTCACCTGGGTGACCTTCAGCAGCTTAAAGGAGTAGTCCAGGCCTGAAAAACGTATCCCCTATCCTAAGGATAGGGGATAAGTTTCAGATCGCGGGGGGATCTGACCGCTGGGGCCCCCCGCGATCTTCTATACGGGGGCCTGGCAGCCGGCGGGAAGGGGGCGCGTTGACCACCGCGGGCGACACAACACAATCCCTCAATACAGCTTTTACAAACAAATTTGTAAATTACTTCTATTTAAAATTCTTAATCCATCCAGTACTTAATCCTTCAGCTGCTGTATGCTCCACAGGAAGTTCTTTTCTTTTTGAATTTATTTTCTGTATAACCACAGTGCTCTCTGCTGCCACCTCTGTCCATGTCAGGAACTGTCCAGAGCAGGAGCAAATCCCCATGACAAACCTCTCCTGGTCTGGACAGTTCCTGACATGGACAGAGGTGGCAGCAGAGAGCACTGTGGTCAGACTGAAAAGAACTACTCAACTTCCTCTGGAGCATACAGAAGCTTATAAGTACTGGAAGGATTAAGACTTTTTTAATACAAGTAATTTACAAATCTGTTTAACTTTTTAGCACCAGTTGATGTTAAAAAAAATAGTTTTCCACTGGAGTACCCCTTTAAAGCTCCGAGGTGTCCCAAACATCATAATAGCCCGGATGTGCCTACTACTGCCGCACTCCCTACAGATCCATAATAACAAGACTAATAATGATAATAAATAGTAATACAGTGGAGCTGCCGACATCGATGACAAGATATATAAAAGTCCTTGTCTCATCGCATTTAGACGCTTCTTAGGTCCTATTAGCGAGAGGCCAAATCCAGTCATTAAGTCTCATCGGGCTTAAAATGAAAACCATCCCGCAATAACTCTCAGTCGCTGTTGCGAATTATCTCCCGGTTATTTGCTCGTCCACATCAGAAGAGTCTTGTTACGTGCTTCCTATACATGACTAAGCACAGACAAATACCGATGAAACAGACCGAAACCGCAAAAAAAAAAAAAAAAAAAAAAAAAGAAGCTCAAAAATTCTCAGCATAAACAAGAGAAAAAAACAAACTATTATTGTCTTAATAGTCATATAATAGCAGTAAAGACATCATAATGTAATACAACTCCCAGCATGCCCTGACACGTGCCCATCTGGGCTTAATAAGGCGTCATCACTGCACAATGAAGTTCTGAAACTTTTTTTTTTATATACTTTGTGCTTCAATTCTTCATCAGTTTCACGTTTTCTGTTTGCTGTCATTGAATAGAAACATTCTCGTTTACAGTAATGGAGGAAAAGCCATACCACCGGTATTCCTGTAAAACAAGCGTTAAACTATAGGGGTTACAGCAGTTGCCACTGTGACCCCTATGCCAGGAAGGACAGGACCCCCCCCCCCCACACACACACATCAATGCTGGCACTTCACTTAATGATTGGGTAGAGCGTTCCTAGAGCAACATAGAGTTCCAGCTGCACAGTCCTCTCTATCCCCTCCCTGCACTCATCTCTATGATCATAGAGAGAACTGTGTGGTCATACAGTTACAGCTGCACAGTCCTCTCTATCCCCTCCTTGCACTCATCTCTATGATCATAGAGAGAACTGTGTGGTCAAACAGTTACAGCTGCACAGTCCTCTCTATCCCCTCCCTGCACTCATCTCTTTGATCAAAGAGAGAACAGTGTGGCCATACAGTTACAGCTGCACAGTCCTCTCTATCCCCTCCCCTGCACTCATCTCTATGATCATAGACAGTACTGTGTGGTCATACAGTTACAGCTGCACAGTCCCTCTCTATCCCCTCCCTGCACTCATCTCTATGATCATAGAGAGAACTGTGTGGTCATACAGTTACAGCTGAACAGTCCTCTCTATCCCCTCCCTGCACTCATCTCTATGATCATAGAGAGAACTGTGTGGTCATACAGTTACAGCTGAACAGTCCTCTCTATCCCTCCCTGCACTCATCTCTTTGATCATAGAGAGAACTGTGTGGTCATACAGTTACAGCTGCACAGTCCTCTCTATCCCCTCCCTGCACTCATCTCTTTGATCATAGAGAGAACTGTGTGGTCATACAGTTACAGCTGAACAGTCCTCTCTATCCCCTCCCTGCACTCATCTCTATGATCATAGAGAGAACTGTGTGGTCATACAGTTACAGCTGCACAGTCCTCTCTATCCCATCCCTGCACTCATCTCTTTGATCATAGAGAGAACAGTGTGGCCATACAGTTACAGCTGCACAGTCCTCTCTATCCCCTCCCTGCACTCATCTCTATGATCAGTGAACAGAAGAGAAAACATTTTTTAACCAGGACAACGCTGAAGCCTCGAAAAGGTAGCTAACCGCTGGACATCGGGTATGAAAGATAATCCGATCCACTGCTGTCAGTCAGGGATCTTTACATTAACCCCTTCATTGCCACTCCCCCTAGGCCACAATGCATACTCCTATTAACCCCCACACTTCCTTTCACCACCAGGTATCCTTGATAGCTTTCCAGAATGTTCCTGCACCTTCCGGCTGAAGGACCAAGGAAGTCTCCCGAGAAATTATTCCAGTGTTTCTCAACCAGGGTGCCTCCAGATGTTGCAAAACTACAACTCCCAGCATGCCTGGACAGCCTTTGGCTGTCCAGGCATGCTGGGAGTTGTAGTTTTGCAACATCTGGAGGCACCCTGGTTGGGAAACACTGCATTATACTAAGATCACTCATGTATTCGCTCTGCCCTGACGTTGAAGGTGCATGCTGGGAGTTGTAGTTACAGCTTACAGACCGGAACAAAATTGACATGACTACATCTGAGCGTTTGTCTTTATTATGATTTATGATTCTTAGGTTCTTAATAGTTCAATGAAGTTGTAGAAGTTACAGCAAATGATTTATGAAACATCTGCAATGAGCTATTAGGGGCATTAGGCCCTGACACCCGGGTAGAATGTCTTTTATGTATTGTGTATGTCACTTTTAGCACTCTGGGCACCACTAGGAAACATAAAATGTAAAACATACATCCATATTTGTCAAAAGCAAAATCGTACCCCTGTAGTGCCAGGGAAATTGGCAGGATATTAAAGGGAAGAAATGCTGCAGCGTCGGCCATTGGAGGCAGAGAGTTTGGCAGCTTTCAGCAACCACTTTGGGGATATTTTTCTCATTATAGTAGGAGGAAGGGGACCGGGAGGGCACAAAAAAACCTACAACAGGAGAGGGGGGGAGGTGCTATAAAACCCGGGGCTAGGATGGTGGCGCAATAGTCATGCTGGGGCCCAGCGGCCAATAAAGGTTCATTCACACTGCAATTACATCTGTATAAAGAGTTTTAAAGGGGTACTCCGGTGGAAAACTTTTTTTTAATTTTTTTATCAACTGGTGCCAGAAAATTAAACAGATTTGTAAATGACTTCTATTAAAAAAAAATCTTAATCCTTCCAGTACTTATTAGCTGCTGAATACTACAGAGGAAATTCTTTTCTTTTTGGAACACAGAGCTCTCTGCTGACATCAAGAGCACAGTGCTCTCTGCTGACATCTCTGTCCATTTTAGGAACTGTCCAGAGCAGCATATGTTTTTCTATGGGGATTTTTAAAATGGACAGAGATGTCAGCAGAGAGCACTGTGCTCTTGATGTCAGCAGAGAGCACGGTGTTCCAAAAAGAAGATAATTTCCTCTGTAGTATTCAGCAGCTAATAAGTACTGGAAGGATTAAGATTTTTTTAACAGAAGTAATTTACAAATCTGTTTAAATTTCTGGCACCAGTTGATTTAAAAAAAAAAAAAAAAAAAAAGTTTTCCACCGGAAAACCCCTTTAATTTGACATCCATAACCTTATTTAAAGGGGTACTCCGCCCCTGGGCATCTTATCCCCTATCCAAATGATAGGAGATAAGATGTCTGATCGCGGGGGTCCTGCTGCTGGGACTCTCCGTGATCTCCCTGCAGCACCCCCCCCCCCCCCTTTCAATGCAAGTCTATGCGACGTCACAAGGCCGTGGCATCACAAGCCTTTGGCGCCGCTTCGCCAGTCATTTGGCACGGAGTGAACTTTGCACCGTGCATCGGATGACTGGGGTGCCGCACTGGTATGACATCTTATCCCCTACCCTTTGGATGGGGGATAAGATGTCTAGGGGCGAAGGGGTACTCTGGTGGAAAACAAATGTTTTCCAAATCAACTGGTGCCAGAAAGTTATACAGATTTGTAAAATTACTTCCGTTTAAAAATCTTAATCCTTCCAGTACTTATCAGCTGCTGTATGCCTCAGAGAAAGTTGTATAGTTCTTTCCAGTCTAACCACACTGCTCTCTGCTGCCACCTCTGTCTGTGTCAGGAACTGTCAAAATCCCCATAGCGAACCTCTCCTGCTCTGGTCTCAGTTCCAGACACGGACAGAGGTGGCAGCAGAGAGCACTGTGGTCAGACTGAAAATAAAGTGAGAACCAATAAGATGAATCGGCAAAATATGAAACATTTTACATTGATTAAACCATGAAAGAGCGTATCCAAAGTGATATTTTCATTTAAAGTGTACCCGTCATTTGCAAAAAAAACTTTTCATATAATGCAGATAATATTATATGTATATTTGCCATATACATTGGTGAAAACATTTGTATATTTTTGGGTGCAAAAACGCTGTCTTGTCCCTGCAGCTACTGCCTGTGTGTCTCTGTGCAGAGACAGGAAGTGAGGGCGGGACAAGCAGAGCTCTGTGCAGGCTCCTGGCTTGTCAATCAGCCTGCTGTGTGAGCCGGAGGCTCACACAGCAGGCTGATTGACAAGCCAGGAGCCTGCACAGAGCCTTGCTTAAACAGTGGAAATGCAGGTGGACAGGATTCAAATGCGCCAGATTCTTCAATGATTTAAGAAGTATTCCAGCCCCTAAAAACCTATCCCCCATCCACAGCATAGTCTCTGATCGCGTCTTTTCATAACAGGGCCCCAACACTCTGGGTTGATGCACTTAGGTATCTCTGGATCTCCTACGAATACTGCATGAAGTGCATGCCGACCCACTGTGATCAGACACTTATCCCTATCCAGATGGTAGGGGATATGTTTTTGGGAGCTGGAAATACCCCTTTAACAAATCTGGTGCATCTGTGGACTGTCTAGTCTAAGTCTGTACTGTCTAGTCTAAGTTTACACCAACCATTAGTTGGATAAAATTTGTCACGTTATTTGCCAAAAATTGTCACGTTATGGTCTTTTAAACCATGGGCCCCCTTTCCCCCCAAAAGTGAATTTTTTTTTTTGTTTTGGCACTCACACAGCATAAAAAATGTGGCTCACATCAAAAGTTTGGCGCACGGGGAGGGAAAATCCTGGCGCATCAGGCCCTATATATTTCAAGCCACAATTTAAAGAAATGATTACTTACACTGAACCAGGACTTGCTGTAGGAGGAGGACCTGAAAATAAAATAGTAGGGTGTTAAATATAACCAAATTATAATTCAATTAAAATAATAATTAAATAAATAAAATAAAAAAATATATATATATAATTAAATTAATTTCTAAACAATATAAAAAATAAAAAAAACTCACCAAATTTGACAAACAGGACCCCAGTGGTGGAAACAGTTTTTCTCCCATTGGTCGCAACGCACTGGAAGTATCCGGTGTCGGTCGTGTCAAGGTTTCGTATGCGCAGCCTGGAGCCATAATTGGTGGCGCGGAAGGATATCCTGCGGGGTTCTTGCACGACGGGAGCATCGTTCTTTAACCATCGTATGGTGGGGGAAGGATTCCCCGAAACTCTGCAATGCAATTCTGCCGTCTGGCCCAGTGACGTTGTTATGTTGTTCATTGGTTCGTCGAGCGTCAAATAAATATCTGTCAGGATGAAAAAAAGAGATTTCTGAATACAAATATTAACAAAAAGATATTGTCTTGCAGGTTGTGTCACTTGTTACCTGCCTTAAAGGGGTACTCCCGTGGAAACCTTTTTTTTTTTTTTTTAATTAACTGGTGCCAGAAAGTTAAATAGATTTGTAAATCACTTATATTAAAAAATCTTAATCCTTCCAGCACTTTTTAGGGGCTGTATACTAAAGAGAAATCCAAAAAAGAAATGCATTTCCTGTGATGTCCTGACCACAGTGCTCTGTGCTGACCTCTGCTGTCTATTTTAAGGAACTGTCCAGAACAGGAGAAAATCCCCATAGCAAACATATCCTGCTCTGGAGGTCATCAGAGAGCACTGTGGTCAGGACATCACAGGAAATGCATTTCTTTTTTGTATTTCTCTTTAGTATACAGCCCCTAAAAAGTACTGGAAGGATTACGATTTTTTAATAGAAGTGATTTACAAATCTGTTTAACTTTCTGGCACCAGTTGATAAAAAAAAAAAAAAAAAAAAAAAAGTTTTCCACAGGAGTACCCCTTTAACTGATACCATTGATACCCATCTTCACTTTGGGGAATGCCACTGGGTACTGTAGAGCATCGACCTCCCTGCATTTCAGGAAGGATGAGTAAGCTATCACTGCTGGGGCTTCAGAAGACTGGGAAAGCTCGGTGGCAGGCATACTGAACTCATTTTCTGAAGTTCTGCCTGTGCATAACGTTCAGAATGATAGGCAGAGGCGCATTACGGAGTTCAACTTATGGCTTAGTAAATGGTGTCAAGAGCAAGGATTTGGCTTTGTGTCTCATGATAGCTCTACTTGGAATAGAAAGGAACTGTACAAAAAAGACGGTTTGCATCTTTCTCTCAAAGGATTGAATGTACTCAGTTCGGTGAACCATTCCGAGAATTTGCTAAGGAGTATTCAAAATAGGAAAGGGGGGGGGGGGGGGCAAAAGAGTGAAAATCCATGAGTCCAATTGCCCCCGAAACAATGCCAGAACATGTCAGTAGCACAGAGGTTAAGAAATGACAAGCTCAGAGTCCTGTCTACAAATGCTCGCAGTTTAGGTAATAAAATCAATGAATTTGGGTCAATTATAGCATCTGAGAATGTAGATTTAGTGGCTGTTACTGAGACATGGTTTAATAAAAGTAATGACTGGGACATGACCATACCAGGGTACTCTTTATACAGAAGAGACAGAGAAGACAAGAAAGGAGGAGAAATGGCCCTGTATGGGAAAGCATAAAATCTAACCTAAAACAAGTTAGTGAGGCCAACATAGAGTCAGTTTGGGTTACGTTGCAGTTTGGTAATCAGACAGTAACTCGTGTAGGTGTGAAATATATAGACCACCTGGCCAAGATAAAGAATTAGATGATCTACTAGTTTAGGAAATAGCTAAAATGGCAATGAAAGTAGAAGTTATCATTATGGGAGACTTCAATCCTCCGGATATAAACTGGAAAACCAAAATAGCAAGTTCTGCCAGGAGTACAGATATTCTAAATTCCCTCCTGGGATTATCTCTACAACAAGTGGTTGAGGAGCCAACCCGGAGGGAGGCCATTTTGGATTTGGTATTCACAAATGGGGATTTGGTATATGATGTTATTGTAGGCGAAAGCTTGGGATCTAGTGATCACCAGTCAGTGTGGATTAATATAAGAACAGTGAAAGAGTCACACCACACAAAAATGAAAGTTTTAGGTTTTAGAAAAACAGACTTTTCAAAAATGAGATTAGTCATAAATGAGTCCCTATCAGACTGGAACGCATTACATGGAGTCCAGGAGAAATTAGACTACTTACAAGGCGCATTGTTGAAGGCAACAGAAAATTGCATTAGACTTGTCAGTAAAAGCAGAAAAAGGAAGAGACCACAGTGGTACTCAGCAGAATTGGCCAAAATCATAAAAAACATAAAGCTAGCATTTAGTAGTTAGAAAAAAAACAGAGCAATGAAGATAGGGAAATCTACAAGACTAGGCAGAAAGAGGCCAAGCAAGTTATAAGAACTTCTAAAGCGCAGGCAGAAGAAAAACTAGCTCAGTCTGTGAAAAAAGGGGCTAAGACTTTCTTCAGATATATCAATGAAAAAAAAAAAAGAAAACAAGGAATAACTAAATTAAAAACAAAGGAAGGAAGGTATGTAGAAGAGAATAAGGGGCGAGCCGACTGCCTTAATGATGACTTCTGTTCAGTTTTTACAGATGAAAAGAAGGAAAAGGACCTCAATTAGGGAGGAAAACCAATGAAACATTTGATGCATGTGTCTTTACAGAGGAAGAGGTTCTACGTTTGCTGTCTAAAGTGAAGACAAATAAATCACAGGGGCCTGATGGGATACACCCAAAAATATTAAAAGAGCTTCGTGGTGAGCTAGACTGCTAACAGATTTATTTAACCAATCACTGGTAACAGACTAGCCTAATGGTCCTTGACAAAGCCGAATCCATCGGCGAAATGTCGGACGGGCTATAGTAGTGATTTTAATTAGCAGAGTGCAGTTCCGATAATATACATAGCACAATGCAAGACTGAGTGCACATCCCTCCTGTCAGTGACCGCCGCGGACAGACAGTTATATACGCAGCGAGTCAGATGTCCATTGAAGAAGTGACATACATACAGATACCTATTACTGGTGCACCTGCACAAGATCGGAAGCACTCTGTGTTTTTAAATTAGTTTGCACAGATTTGGTTTTATGCTCTATGGAGCTCAATAAAGTTTAAACTATACAGAAATAGTGGGGGGCATCTTAGTTTGGGGATTTTAGTCTGAGGTCCTATCCCTCAGTTGTGTTGATATGGTAACAGGACTCGCCCCAGAAGATTGGAAATTAGCAAATGTCGTGCCCATTCACAAGAAAGGTAGTAGGGAGGAATCAAGCAACTATAGACCAGTAAGTCTGACATCAATAGTGGGGAAATTAATGGAAACACTACTAAAGGATAGGATTGTGGAACATCTAAAATCCCATGGATTGCAAGATGAAAAACAACATGGGTTTACTTCAGGGAGATCATGTCAAACAAATCTTTTAGAAAGGGAGAAGTGCTCATGCCACTGTACTGTAGGGGATATGATAAAGACTTTTAAACACATAAAGGGAATCAACACGGTAAAGGAGGAGAACATATTTAAAAGAAGAAAAACTATCACAAGAGGACATCGTTTTAATTTAGAGGGGCAAAGGCTTATACAGTAATATGAGGAAGTATTACTTTACTGAGAGAGTAGTGGATGCATGGAATAGCCTTCCTGCAGAAGTGGTCGCTGCAAATACAGTGAAGGAGTTTAAACATGCATGGGAAAGGGATAAGGCTATCCTTCATATAAGATAGGGATAGGTATAAGACTATTCTTCATATAAGATAGGGATAGGCATAAGACTATCCTTCATATAAGATAGAGATAGGCATAAGGCTATCCTTCATATAAAATAGAGATAGGTATAAGGCTATCCTTCATATAAGATAGATATAGGCATAAGGCTATCCTTCATATAAGATAGGTATAGGTATAAGACTATTCTTCATATAAGATAGGGATAGGTATAAGGCTATCCTTCATATAAGATAGGCATAGGCATAAGGCTATCCTTCATATAAGATAGGGATAGGCATAAGACTATTCTTCATTAAGATAGAGATAGGCATAAGACTATCCTTCATATAAGATAGAGATAGGCATAAGGCTATCCTTCATATAAGATAGAACCAGGGACTATTTATAGGATTCAGATTATTGGGCAGACTAGATGGGCCGAATGGTTCTTATCTGCCGACACATTCTATATGTTTCTATGTTACTGCGTGCCACAGAGTATTCCCTGTCTCCTGAAGCCCCTGCAGCGATAGGCTACTCATCCTCCTTGAACTCCAAACTGTAGAGTTTGGTCCTCCCTGCATCTCTGTGGTTAAGAGTGCAAGGAGGATGAGTAGCCTATCACTGCTGGGGTTTCTGGAGACTGGGAGAGCTGGGTGGCATGCAGCATGTATCAATATATATATATATATATATATATATATATATATATATATATAGAGATAGAGAGAGAGAGAGAGAGAGAGAGAGAGAGAGAGAGAGAGAGAGAGAGAGAAAGAAAGTAAGTATCAGTCTCCCTACATTTCTGCAATTAGAAGTGCAGGGAGGAAGAGTAAGCTAATGCTGCCGGAGCTTCAGAAGACTGGAAAAGCTTGGTGGCACGCATGCTGCATGTCACCCAGCTCTCCCAGTCTCCAGAAACCCCAGCAATGATAGGCTGCTCATCCTATCTGCACTTCACATTGTTGAGTAGGGTCCTTCCTACATGTCTGCAGTGAAGAGTGCAAGGAGGACAAGAAATGTTTTATTGTTGGGGCTTCAGAAAACTGGGGAAGCCTGGTGGCATGCATACTGCCTGACACCCAGCTCTCCCAGTCTCCTGAAGCCCAAACAGTGATAGGTTGCTCATCCTCCTTGTACTCCACACTGTAGAGTATTGTCTACCCTGCATTTCTCCAGTTAGGAGTGCAGGAGGGACGAGCAGCCTATCATTGGTGGGGCTTGCTTTCCCAGTCTCCTAAAGCCCCAGCAATGATAGACTTTCTGCACTCCTCACTGCAGCAGTGCTGACATCCCTTCTCTCTGCTCCTGCACTGATGTCCTCTTCTCCCGTGTCCATCTGTCCTATTCTCTGCACCTGTCTGCCGGACAGTTAAATCATACTTTACCATGAAGTTGGTCCGGCGGCAGGAAATTTAAAACTCCGGAACAAGCTCCGCAGCCTGAGAGTAACACAATCAAGAGATGTACCGGAAGTTGCAATGACATAAATGGGCTCTGCCGTCACACGGGCTGCGAAAAATATCGGGACATCCCTAAACTTTACTATATTTTTATTTCACATATAAATAACACGTATTAAAGGCGTACTCCACCCCTAGACATCTTATACCCTATCCAAAGGAAACCCCGCAATCTCCCTGCTGCACCCGGCGTTCGTTAAGAGCGTCGGGTGCAGGTGATGTCACGGTTGCACCCCGCTAATGATGTCACGGCCATGCCCCCTTAATGCAAGTCTATAGACTTGCATTAAGGGGGCGTGGCCGTGTTGTTTCGAGCCTCCGCTCAGCATCGTCAGTCATCCGGCACGGAGCAAAGTTCACGTACATATGTTGAGTTTAATTTTTTTTTGCTAGATCTGTGAAATGGAAAAATTATGAGACACTTGAAAAAATCACATGACCACGGAATATGAAGATGTTTTGTTACAAGTCTTATCTGGAAGCAGCTGTTTAACATTGACGGTAAGGGCCTGAATTACAGATTCCGGGAATCATATGGATACATTGTGTCAACAACGAGCTGTTTCCCATGTCAGAATAACATGCGGGATGACTAATAAAGCTATCCTTGTTTAATTCCTATTAGAAATTGTCTGTTTAATGGCATTCTTGGTTTTTGCCAAGACAAACGCATCGGGCCGGTCTGTAGATATAACCCGGACATCAAAGCCGGGGATCCCATAAAAAAAGAAGCATTTCAGAACCAGTCAAACAAAAAGCCTATTTTTCCCTTCTTCTTGGCACCGCGAGCGCATTGTTCAGCTGCCGGCACCATGTGCATCTCTTTCATGTCAATCTCCAGCTATTCTTTAGGAAATGAATACTTTTGGTTTGGCTTGGGCGCGTGTTGTAAAATGGTAATAATCCCCCATTTCGCCATGATAGTCACCAGACCATCTCAAGAACAAGCCAAGACGGATGGCTTCATCAAGAGCGCCCGGTAATGGAACGTGGCAGATCGAAGACTTATCCTGTAATTCTACTGGAATGAAAAGCAAAATATGTTCTTCTAATGTTCATGGAGGATCTTTACTCCATTACCGGAACAAAAGGGAACGCGAGCCCCGGCGTCTATTGTATTTCTCCTCCTAATCTTATAAGGAGAATGGATGGGGAAGTAAGGCCCGAGAAATGAACCAACCGATACGAGGAAATCACAAAAACTGCAGGTACTGGACACTGAGCCTAACTACAGGGGTGACACCTAAACCTAATAAGACCCAAAATGACCAACCGGAGAACAGTACTATAAACAACACATGATGGGGGCAGAATTATAGAAGTTATATTCTTGTATATAGGGAGCAGGATTATAGTAGTTGTATTCTTGTATATAGGGGCAGTATTATAGTAGTTATATTCTTGTATATAGGGAGCAGGATTATAGTAGTTGTATTCTTGTATATAGGGGCAGTATTATAGTAGTTATATTCTTGTATATAGGAGGCAGTATTATAGTAGTTATATTCTTGTATATAGGAGCAGTATTATAGTAGTTATATTCTTGTATATAGGTGCAGTATTATAGTAGTTATATTCTTGTTTATAGGAGCAGTATTATAGTAGTTATATTCTTGTATATAGGAGCAGTGTCACGATGCCGGCTGGCAGGAGGTGGATCCTCTGTGCCAGAGAGGGATTGGCGTGGACCGTGCTAGTGGACCGGTTCTAAGTCACTACTGGTTTTCACCAGAGCCCGCCGCAAAGCGGGATGGTCTTGCTGCGGCGGTAGTGACCAGGTCGTATCCACTAGCAACGGCTCAACCTCTCTGACTGCTGAAGATAGGCGCGGTACAAGGGAGTAGACAGAAGCAAGGTCGGACGTAGCAGAAGGTCGGGGCAGGCAGCAAGGATCGTAGTCAGGGGCAACGGCAGGAGGTCTGGAACACAGGCTAGGAACACACAAGGAAACGCTTTCACTGGCACAATGGCAACAAGATCCGGCGAGGGAGTGCAGGGGAAGTGAGGTATACATAGGGAGTGCACAGGTGAACACACTAATTAGAACCACTTGCGCCAATCAGCGGCGCAGTGGCCCTTTAAATCGCAGAGACCCGGCGCGCGCGCGCCCTAGGGAGCGGGGCCGCGCGCGCCGGGACAGGACCGACGGAGAGCGAGTCAGGTACGGGAGCCGCGGTGCGCATCGCGAGCGGGCGCCACCCGCATCGCAAATCGCATCCCGGCTGGAGGCGGTATCGCAGCGCACCGGGTCAGTGGATCTGACCGGAGCGCTGCAGTAGCGAGAGTGTAGCAAGCGCTCCGGGGAGGAGCGGGGACCCGGAGCGCTCGGCGTAACAGTACCCCCCCCTTGGGTCTCCCCCTCTTCTTAGAGCCTGAGAACCTGAGGAGCAGACTTTTGTCTAGGATATTGTCCTCAGGTTCCCAGGATCTCTCTTCAGGACCACAACCCTCCCAATCGACCAAAAAAAAAGTTTTCCCTCTGACCTTCTTGGAGGCCAGTATCTCCTTTACGGAGAAGATGTCCGAGGAGCCGGAAACAGGAGTGGGAGAAACAAGTTTGGGGAGAGAAACGGTTGATGATGAGTGGTTTAAGAAGAGAAACGTGAAAGGCATTAGGAATACGAAGAGAAGGAGGAAGAAGAAGTTTGTAAGAGACAGGATTAATCGGGCACAAAATTTTGAAAGGACCAAGATAGCGTGGTCCCAATTTGTAGCTAGGGACACGGAAGCGGACATATTTAGCGGAGAGCCATACCTTGTCTCCAGGAGAAAAAATGGGGGGAGCTCTTCTTTTCTTATCAGCAAACTTCTTCATGCGTGATGAAGCCTGTAAGAGAGAATTTTGGGTCTCTTTCCATATGGTGGAAAGATCACGAGATATTTCATCCACAGCGGGCAAACCAGAGGGCAAGGGAGTAGGGAGGGGGGGAAGAGGGTGACGGCCGTACACCACGAAAAATGGGGATTTGGAGGAAGATTCAGAGACTCTGAAGTTATACGAGAATTCGGCCCATGGTAGAAGATCTGCCCAGTCATCCTGGCGGGAGGAAACAAAATGCCGTAAATAATCACCCAGGACCTGGTTAATTCTTTCTACTTGCCCATTGGATTGAGGATGATAGGCAGAAGAAAAGTTTAATTTAATCTTGAGTTGTTTACAGAGAGCCCTCCAGAATATTGACACGAATTGGACGCCTCTGTCCGAGACGATCTGCGTGGGCAACCCGTGAAGACGAAAAATGTGTACAAAAAATAGTTTTGCCAACTGAGGCGCTGAAGGAAGACCAGGAAGAGGGATGAAATGTGCCATCTTGGAGAATCGATCAACGACCACCCAAACAACAGTGTTGCCACGGGATGGGGGTAAATCTGTAATAAAGTCCATACCAATCAGAGACCAAGGCTGTTCGGGGACAGGCAGAGGATGAAGAAGACCAGCGGGCTTCTGGCGAGGAGTCTTATCCCGGGCACAGACAGTGCAGGCTCGCACAAAATCCACAACATCCGTCTCCAGAGTCGGCCACCAATAGAAACGAGAGATGAGTTGCACGGATTTCTTGATGCCCGCATGACCTGCGAGATGGGAGGAGTGACCCCATTTGAGGATTCCGAGGCGTTGGCGTGGAGAGACGAAGGTCTTCCCTGGAGGAGTTTGCCTGATGGAGGCTGGAGAAGTGGAGATCAGGCAGTCAGGAGGAATGATGTGTTGCGGAGAGAGCTCTACTTCCGAGGCATCCGAGGAACGAGAGAGAGCATCGGCCCTAATGTTCTTATCGGCAGGCCGAAAGTGAATTTCAAAATTAAATCGGGCAAAGAACAGAGACCACCTGGCCTGGCGAGGATTCAGCCGTTGGGCAGACTGGAGATAGGAGAGGTTCTTGTGATCGGTGTAAATAATAACTGGAAATCTTGATCCCTCCAGCAGATGCCTCCATTCCTCAAGTGCTAATTTAATGGCTAGTAGCTCTCGATCCCCGATGGAGTAGTTCCTCTCCGCCGGAGATAAGGTCCTAGAAAAAAAACCACAAGTAACAGCATGCCCGGAAGAATTTTTTTGTAGAAGGACCGCTCCAGCTCCTACTGAGGAGGCATCAACCTCCAATAGGAAGGGTTTAGATGGGTCAGGTCTGGAGAGCACGGGAGCCGAAGAAAGGCAGACTTGAGCCGTTTAAAGGCGTCTTCCGCTTGAGGAGGCCATGACTTAGGATTGGCATTCTTTTTGGTTAAAGCCACGATAGGAGCCACAATGGTAGAAAAATGTGGAATAAATTGTCTGTAATAATTGGCGAACCCCAAAAAACGTTGGATGGCACGGAGTCCGGAGGGGCGTGGCCAATCTAAGACGGCAGAGAGTTTGTCTGGATCCATTTGTAGTCCCTGGCCAGAGACCAAGTATCCTAGGAAAGGAAGAGATTGACATTCAAACAGACATTTCTCCATTTTGGCATAAAGTTGATTGTCACGAAGTCTCTGAAGAACCATGCGGACATGCTGGCGGTGTTCTTCTAGGTTGGCAGAAAAAATCAGGATATCGTCCAGATACACAACAACACAGGAATATAAGAGATCACGAAAAATTTCATTAACAAAGTCTTGGAAGACGGCAGGGGCGTTGCACAGGCCAAAGGGCATGACCAGATACTCAAAGTGTCCATCTCTAGTGTTAAATGCCGTTTTCCATTCATCCCCCTCTCTGATGCGGATGAGATTATAAGCACCTCTTAAGTCCAGTTTGGTAAAGATGTGGGCACCTTGGAGGCGATCAAAGAGTTCAGAGATGAGAGGTAGGGGGTAGCGGTTCTTTACCGTGATTTTATTAAGACCGCGGTAGTCAATGCAAGGACGTAGGGAGCCATCTTTTTTGGACACAAAGAAAAATCCGGCTCCGGCAGGAGAGGAGGATTTGCGGATAAAGCCCTTTTTTAAATTTTCCTGGATGTACTCAGACATAGCAAGAGTCTCTGGGGCAGAGAGAGGATAAATTCTGCCCCCGGGGTGGAGTAGTGCCCGGGAGGAGGTCAATAGGACAGTCATAAGGCCTGTGAGGAGGTAGAGTCTCAGCTTGTTTTTTGCAAAAAACATCCGCAAAGTCCATATAGGCCTTAGGGAGACCGGTTACAGGGGGAACCACAGGGTCACGGCAAGGAGAACTGGGAACCGGTTTAAGGCAGTCCTTGAAACAAGAGGAACCCCAACTCTTGATCTCCCCAGTGGACCAATCCAGGGTTGGGGAATGGTGTTGAAGCCAGGGTAGTCCGAGGAGAATTTCGGAAGTGCAATTGGGGAGGACCAAAAACTCAATTTTCTCGTGATGAGGTCCGATGCACATTAGGAGGGGCTCCGTGCGGAAACGTATGGTACAGTCCAATCTTTCATTGTTAACACAATTGATGTAGAGGGGTCTGGCGAGACTGGTCACCGGGATGTTGAACCTGTTGATGAGAGAGGCCAAAATAAAATTTCCTGCAGATCCGGAATCCAAGAAGGCCATAGTAGAGAAGGAGAAGGTAGAGGCAGATATCCGCACAGGCACAGTAAGACGTGGAGAAGCAGAGTTGACATCAAGGACTGCCTCACTTTTGTGCGGAGTCAGCGTACGTCTTTCCAGGCGGGGAGGACGGATAGGACAATCCTTCAGGAAGTGTTCGGTACCGGCACAGTACAGGCAGAGATTCTCCATGCGGCGTCGTGTCCTCTCTTGAGGTGTCAGGCGAGACCGGTCGACCTGCATAGCCTCCACGGCGGGAGGCACAGGAACGGATTGCAGGGGACCAGAGGAGAGAGGAGCCGGGGAGAAAAAACGCCTCGTGCGAACAAAGTCCATATCCTGGCGGAGCTCCTGACGCCTTTCGGAAAAACGCATGTCAATGCGAGTGGCTAGATGAATGAGTTCATGTAGGTTAGCAGGGATTTCTCGTGCGGCCAGAACATCTTTAATGTTGCTGGATAGGCCTTTTTTAAAGGTCGCGCAGAGGGCCTCATTATTCCAGGATAGTTCAGAAGCAAGAGTACGGAATTGTACGGCGTACTCGCCAACGGAAGAATTACCCTGGACCAGGTTCAACAGGGCAGTCTCAGCAGAAGAGGCTCGGGCAGGTTCCTCAAAGACACTTCGAATTTCCGAGAAGAAGGAGTGTACAGAGGCAGTGACGGGGTCATTGCGGTCCCAGAGCGGTGTGGCCCATGACAGAGCTTTTCCAGACAGAAGGCTGACTACGAAAGCCACCTTAGACCTTTCAGTAGGAAACTGGTCCGACATCATCTCCAAGTGCAGGGAACATTGAGAAAGAAAGCCACGGCAAAACTTAGAGTCCCCATCAAATTTATCCGGCAAGGATAGTCGTAGGCCTGAAGCGGCCACTCGCTGCGGAGGAGGTGCAGGAGCTGGCGGAGGAGATGATTGCTGAAGCTGTGGTAGTAGCTGCTGTAGCATCACGGTCAGTTGAGACAGCTGGTGGCCTTGTTGCGCTATCTGTTGTGACTGCTGGGCGACCACCGTGGTGAGGTCGGCGACAACTGGCAGAGGGACTTCAGCGGGATCCATGGCCGGATCTACTGTCACGATGCCGGCTGGCAGGAGGTGGATCCTCTGTGCCAGAGAGGGATTGGCGTGGACCGTGCTAGTGGACCGGTTCTAAGTCACTACTGGTTTTCACCAGAGCCCGCCGCAAAGCGGGATGGTCTTGCTGCGGCGGTAGTGACCAGGTCGTATCCACTAGCAACGGCTCAACCTCTCTGACTGCTGAAGATAGGCGCGGTACAAGGGAGTAGACAGAAGCAAGGTCGGACGTAGCAGAAGGTCGGGGCAGGCAGCAAGGATCGTAGTCAGGGGCAACGGCAGGAGGTCTGGAACACAGGCTAGGAACACACATGGAAACGCTTTCACTGGCACAATGGCAACAAGATCCGGCGAGGGAGTGCAGGGGAAGTGAGGTATACATAGGGAGTGCACAGGTGAACACACTAATTAGAACCACTTGCGCCAATCAGCGGCGCAGTGGCCCTTTAAATCGCAGAGACCCGGCGCGCGCGCGCCCTAGGGAGCGGGGCCGCGCGCGCCGGGACAGGACCGACGGAGAGCGAGTCAGGTACGGGAGCCGGGGTGCGCATCGCGAGCGGGCGCCACCCGCATCGCGAATCGCATCCCGGCTGGAGGCGGTATCGCAGCGCACCGGGTCAGTGGATCTGACCGGAGCGCTGCAGTAGCGAGAGTGTAGCGAGCGCTCCGGGGAGGAGCGGGGACCCGGAGCGCTCGGCGTAACAAGCAGTATTATAGTAGTTATATTCTTGTATATAGGAGCACTATTATAGTAGTTATATTGTTATATATAGGGGCAGTATTATAGTAGTTATATTGTTATATATAGGGGCAGTATTATAGTAGTTATATTGTTATATATAGGGGCAGTATTATAGTAGTTATATTTTTGTATATAGGAGCACTATTATAGTAGTTATATTCTTGTATATAGGAGCAGTATTATAGTAGTTATATTCTTGTATATAGGGGCTGTATTATAGTAGTTATATTCTTGTATATAGGAACACTATTATAGTAATTATATTGTTATATATGGGGCAGTATTATAGTAGTTATATTGTTATATATAGGGGCACTATTATAGTAGTTATATTTTTGTATATAGGAGCAGTATTATAGTAGTTATATTCTTGTATATAGCAGCAGTATTATAGTAGTTATATTCTTGAATATAGGGGCAGTATTATAGTAGTTACATTCTTGTATATAGGGGCAGTATTATAGTAGTTATATTCTTGTATATAGGAGGCAGTATTATAGTAGTTATATTCTTGTATATAGGAGCAGTATTATAGTAGTTATATTCTTGTATATAGGAGGCAGTATTATAGTAGCTATATTCTTGTATATAGGAGCAGTATTATAGTAGTTATATTCTTGTATATAGGAGGCAGTATTATAGTAGTTATATTCTTGTATATAGGGGCAGTATTATAGTAGTCATATTCTTGTATATAGAAGCAGTATTATAGTAGATATATTCTTGTTTATAGGAGCAGTATTATAGTAGTTCTATTCTTGTATATAGGAGGCAGTATTATAGTAGTTATATTCTTGTATATAGGAGCAGTATTATAGTAGTTATTTTCTTGTATATAGGAGGCAGTATTACAGTAGTTATATTCTTGTATATAGGAGCAGTATTATAGTAGTTATATTCCTCTATATAGGAACAGTATTATAGTAGTTATATTCTTGTACATAGGGGGCAGTATAATAGTAGTTATATTCTTGTACATAGGGGGCAGTATTATAGTTGTTATATTCTTGTAGATAGGGGGCAGTATTATAGTAGTAATAGACTTGCTACAGGAGACAGTGTTAACCTTTTCTTTAACGATCCACAGAAAACCACAGCACTGTTGATGCGCATACATGAATGTTTGGCAAGAGCCCATTGTAGGCAGAAATACATATAAAAACAAATTACAATCATCATGTTATTCTTTAAGGTCATTATTATTTCCAGATTACACTGCTAAAGTGCAGCAGGAATTCTCTATAACACGTTCGTTTTCGTCAAGTGGGATAAAATATGTATTTTTCATAGCAAATTGAGTAAAAAATGGATCAGGTTATATCCAAATATGTTTCACGAAAGCCATTTCGGGCCTATAATTTATTACAACCAGGCGTGACCCCGTTCCCACACTGATTAATACAATAGTTATGAGGTGTATATATTGGTCCGGGAGGGCCAGTAATGGGTTAATGTCTTGATAAGGGGCCAGTACCACTTTGTTAAAGACCTTCTCCTTCCTCCATGTACCTTATCCTCATCCAAGACATCTGCAGCAACTTAAGTCCCTGGCACTTAGCTCGGCATGATGCGAGCCGCGCCGATTCACAGTCCTCCATTCACTTTCTCCAGGGTTTGGCTGGCGTGCCCGAGTCTGCAGCCAGATACACACAGTTTCTGCCATTCGGTGTAATGTGCGTGCCAGCTACTTTTCTGCCCCAGATCTTGGAAAGTACAAGAAAAGAAACTAAGAAATCCAGTAATTAAAACTGATTATAAAACCTAATTATTTTGTGTCAGAGCGAATCTACACCGCGATAAACTTGGATTCGCGCATTTCCTGGAATTTAAATATTTTCGGTTCCACCTAAATTAACAGCGTGATTCCACTTTCAACGCAATTTCACCAATTAAAGAGAACCTCTCATGATCTTGTTAATGTTATACTCCTCCCAGGTCACTGCCCCCATCATGATAAACTTCCCCCGGCCTTTATTTTTATTATTTTTTAGTTTTCTACCTTGATATTGTTCTGTATTTTCTGCTCAGTCTCAGTCAGATTCACAGACTGGAAAGGGGCGTTCCCCAGCAGGCGTGACATCATCTGAAGCCATACAGGGGAGAACTTCCTCCCTCAGGCTGGGTTCACACTACGTTTTGTCCCATACGGGACCGCATACGGCAGGGGGAGTTGAAAACTTGCGCTCCCGTATGCGGTCCCGTATGTAATGCATTTCAATGAGCTAACCGGAGTGAAACGCTGACTCCGGTCGGCTCATTTTTGCCCCGTATGCGATTTTCCACCGGACCTAAAATCGTAGTTGACCACGATTTTAGGTGCGGTGGGAAAACCGCATACGGGACAGCGTTTTACTCCGGTCAGCTCATTGAAATGTGTTACATATGGGACTGCATACGAAGGCATACGGGAGCTCCCCCTGCCATATGTGGTCCCATATGGGACAAAACGTAGTGTGAACCCAGCCTCACACAGCCCAGAGCAGTTCAGTGTGAGATGAGCTATGATTGGCTAAGGCTGCACACACACCCCTCAGTACACCAGACTGCATTTCCTGATTTTGGACTCCTGCCAGGCCGACAGGGGTCCAAAGTCTGTGCAAGAGATGGGGGGGGGGGGGGTAATGTGTTCTGGACAAGTAGGGAGACACCTAGTGGCAGCTTTTTTTAAACACAAATAAAACATAGAAAACCTAATTTTTTTAAATAAAGTACATTAGAAAGATTTTTTTATTCACCATAATGAGTGCAATAGCAAAAATTTGTTTTAATGAGAGTGCCAATTTGAATTTACATAAAGGATAGTGCGGCTTTACAGACTGTTTGTTTTGTAACGATTTTTAGTTATTAAATTTAGGTTTTCTCCTTTTATAGTCATATCTGCTTTCGTATTTGTACCGGTTGCCTTTGAAGACAGACAGCAGTATAAAGTACAATGTTACACGCGTGTACAGCTGCTAGGTCACATGGCTGTTATTAGGGGTGGCGTCAATGCGTTGCGGGAGACTGGAGCTGGTCTACCTCCCAGTTGTCAAGGTAACTGTATGACACCCAGTGAGTTCCGTGCATGAGTCCTTTTCTGATGAACGGGACTCGTGCAAGGAACTTGCTGGGCATCGTCCAGTTGCTTGATCAAGCGGAATCGGCGGGAAACCAGCTCTTACGCTTTAACTCTGCCCACTTACAGCCATGTGACCTAACAGCTGTACATACGTGAAACATTGTTACACATAAGTGGTGCAAAACTGGAAACTATGCTTCAAGCTAGCAACGTGGATTGTGCAGGTTAATTTACAGGTGCCCCATAAGCATTACTGAAGTGTTTCCCAACAAGGGTGCCTCAAGCTGTTGCAAAACTACAACTCCCAGCATGAAGATCAGGTGATCTTTGAATAAGGCCACCTGGCTGAAACCCATCAGTCCTGTTTATTCTACATAGCTATATTATTGCTTTTAAAGGTGTACTCCGGCCCTGGGACATCTTATCCCCTTTCCAAAGGATGTCTCACCGTGGGGGTCCAATCTTGTATTCGCCACCCACCTGTTTGAGCTGCATGCTGTGGTGCCAGCTCACAAACACCCGGGTGACGACCACAGGGCCGGAGTATCGTGACGTCATGATTCCGCCCCGATGTGACGTCACTCCCGCCCCCGCTATGCAAGTCTATGGGAGGGGGCGTGACGCCCCCTCCCATAGACTTGCATAGCGGGGGCGGGGGGTGACGTCACACGGGGGCGGAGTTGTGACGTCACGATACTGGGTGGCGAATACAAGATTGCAGGGGTCCCCAGCGGCGGGACCCCCATGGTGAGACATCTTATCCCCACGGTGAGACATCTTATCCCCTATCCTGTCTCAGGGCCGGAGTAACCCTTTAAGTATAGACTCTTATGAATATCACTGAGGCTGAAATTTCTTGATTTACTGTAGCACAGTGTTACCCAACTACAACTCCCAGGCTGAAGGCACACTGGTTGGGAAACATGGGGCCGGCCAACAAGACAAGAAACAGAACAGGGCAAACCTTCTCCATGGGCCCATTCACAACTGCAGGCACCATCTCCATGCTATGTATACCCTTGACTGTAATGATATCCCCATTTGGCCCAATTCCACCATAGCTCCCACCATCCTCCATACATTTTCCATCTCTTCAAGTCCGGAAACATCACCTCATCTAAACCCTGCAAATCCT
This sequence comes from Hyla sarda, assembly GCF_029499605.1. Lineage (NCBI taxonomy): Eukaryota > Metazoa > Chordata > Amphibia > Anura > Hylidae > Hyla > Hyla sarda. Next base: position 223,859,061 of record NC_079195.1, read on the forward strand.
TCCTCCATGCTCCTTCAGGCAGTATATACCAGTCTCTGGGTCCCATTTTTTTTTTTATCGACAGTTGTTAAAGGGGTACTCCATTGGAAAACCTATTTTTTCTTTAATCAACTGGTGCCAGAAAGCTAAACAGATTTGTAAACTACTTCTATTAAAAATCTTCATCCTTCCAGTACTTATCAGCTGCTGTAGGCTCCAGAGGAAGTTGTGTAGTTCTTTCCAGTTTGACCACAGTGCTCTCTGCTGACACCTCTGTCCATGTCAGACTCTGGACAGTTCCTGACATGGACAGAGGTGTAAGCAGAGAGCACTGTGGTCAGACTGGAAAGAACTACACAACTTCCTCTGGAGCATCCAGCAGCTGATAAGTGCTGGAAGGATTAAGATTTTTTTTTATAGACGTCATTTACAAATCTGTATAACTTTCTGGCACCAGTTGATATAATAAAATTGTTTACCACTGGAGTACCCCTCCTTAAACTGGTATAAAAGTAAAGAAACAGTTTAATTGTGTCAGAAAAATAATTAAAATAAACCTTAAAGGGGTACTCCACTGGAAACCTTTTCTTTTTTTAAATTAATTGGTTCCAGAAAGATAAACAGATTTGTGAATGACTTCTATTTAAAAATCTTAATCCTTCCAGTACTTATCAGCTGCTGTTATGATCCACAGGAGGTTCTTTTCTTTTTAAATTTTGCCTGACCACAGTGCTCTCTGCTGACATCTCTGTGCATTTTAGGAACTGTCCAGAGTAGGAGCAAATCCCCATAGAAAACCTATCCTGCTCTGGACAGTTCCTAAAATGGACAGAGGTGTCAACAGAGAGCACTGTGGTCAGGCAGAAAGGAAATTCAAAAAGAAAAGAACTTCCTGTGGATCATAACAGCAGCTGATAAGTACTGGAAGGATTAAGATTTTTTAATAGAAGTCATTCACAAATCTGTTTATCTTTCTGAAACCAATTGATTTTAAAAAGAGAAAGGTTTTCCAGTGAAGTACCCCTTTAAGAATAGTAGAGATATATATAGTGGCTGTTAATGTCTCGCGATGTGCCGCGAGATTTATGGCCCTCTTATGTATAGTTCTGCTGTAACACTTGACATAAATATTGTTTAAAGCTTGTAAATGTATCAACCACAAAGCACTAAATGTATGGGAAGAGCTGTCGCTGGCACGAGGAGGAGCGGGGGTCTTAAGGATCGGGGCCCCTTCTTTACTAATGAGAGAAGTGTTCCCTATAGCGCTAATTTTTTAGGTCTTGCTCCAATAAAATTGGGCTTTTAACAGGTTCCTCAACATTATTCTTGGCCCATCACCTTACCCAGAGGAGGATACAACCATTTCCTTCAAATGTATCAATCCCGGTGTGACTTCCTTAAATAAAGCAAGACGTAATGGCCTTTCTGAGGAAGGGTATTAGAGAGGTACCGCACTGTTTTAGAATTTATTTTTATTTTCTGCCGTGGTTTTGCTTTTGCGCAACATACTTATCAAACTATCGCATGGGGGGGGGGATGATAAATTTGGCGCACATAAGCGAAAAACAATAAATTACTACAGAACACCACTTAGTATGATTCCTCCTCTCTCCTCTGCAACATTTCTACACTTAAAGGGGTACTCCGCCCCACAATCTCGGCTGCGGCACCCCAGACATCCGATCCACGGAGCAAACTTCTCTCCGTGCCAGATGATTGGCGATGTGGGGCGGAGGTTTGTGACGTCACGGCCACGCCTCCTAAATGCAAGTCTATGGGAGGGGGCGTGACGGACATCACACCCCTTACCTTAGGCTTGCATTGAGGGGGCGTGGCCGTGATGTCCTGTTTAAGATCAGTGTACGCAGAGGACTACTTCAGATTCCCTGGACTATGTCGATGACCTGTTTTTTTTTTTTACTTCAATAAAATAGTTAACAAGGGCCTGTGGGGGAATATTTTTGTACTAAATTATTTTTTATTTTTTTTATTTCACTTTACAGGCTTAGTAGTGGAGTCTGGGGTTTAGCGTATGCCAGAAAAACAGGAAGCACTAACCCCCAATTATTACCCCGGTACCCTCTGCCACAGGGGTATCAGGAAAAGCTGGTACCAACAGGCCCGGAGTATCATAAATGTCGCTCCTGGGCCTAGGCGGTAACAGGCTGGTGTTATTTAGACTGGAGAGGGACAATAACAAACGTAAAGCCGTAGATACCAGAGTCTGCTCCTCTGTAATGTCTGATACCCTTGTGGTGGTAAAGTCTACAGGCCTCAATTATTAGTAGTGTTGCCACCTGGCCTGTATTTTACCAGCACAGCCGGTATTTTGGCCACCCTGCCAGTATTTTTATATTTAAAGGGGTAGTCCAGTGCTAAAAAACGTATCCCCTATCCCATGGAGAGGGGATACATTTCAGATCGCGGAGGGGTTCCGACCGCTAAGGCCCCCCGCGAACTCCTGGCCAGATAGCGGGTGTCGACCACCGCACGAAGCGGCGGCCAACACGACCCCCCTATATATCGCTATGGCAGAGCTGGAGATTGCCAAAGGCAGCGCCATAGAGTTGTATTGAGGGGGCATGTCAGCCGCCGCTTCGTGCGGTGGTCGACAACAGCTACCTGGCCAGCGAGTCGGGGCCCCGTGCCGGAGATTGCAGGGGGCCCCAGCGGTCGGACCCCCCGCGATCTGAAACTTATTCCCTCTCCTTGGGATAGGGGATACGTTTTTCAGCACTGGACTACTTTAAAATATCGGCAATGCAATGGCCGGTATTTATCCGACCAATTCTCCAACTCCCAGAATGGTGCACCATAACCCATATCAGTGTTTCCCAACCAGAGCACCTCCAGCTGTTGCAAAACTACGACTCCCAGCATGCCCGGACAGCCGTTGGGAAACATTGACCTATACTATACACTACTATATAGTCCAATATGCTGGGAGTTGTAGTTTTGCAACAGCTGGAGGCACCCCTGGTTGGAAAACACTGGTCTATACTATATACTACTATATTGTCCAACATGCTGTTGTAGTTTTCATTTTGGGCAGGTGCTGAGCCACAGGCTGTATCAGGGCATGCTGGGAGTTGTAGTTAGTAACCAACTGCAACTACCGAATTTAATTATAAAAAAAGAACAAAAAGTCAAATCAAAACAAAAATGGTCCTGTTAAAAACAACAGATCGGGATGCAAAAAATGAGCCCTGATACAGGCTCATAAAAGGAGAAATAAAAAAGTTAAAGGGGTCAGAATAGGACAAATTAATTATTCAAATTAGCATGGCCGGTATTTTTTAGCAAGAAAGGTGGCCTTCGCCAGCCCTCCCGCCCCCAGGCATACTGGAGGTTGTAGTTTTGCAACAGCTTGGGATATCCTGGCTAGCTTAAAGGAGTAGTCCAGTGCTGAACAACTTATCCCCTATCCTAAGGATAGGGGATAAGTATCAGATCGCGGGGGGGGGGGGGTCCGACCACAGGGGCCCCCACCCGTGATCTCCTGTACGGGGCCTTGGCAGCCCGTGGGAAAGGGGCGTGTTGACCACAGCACAAAGCGGCGGCTGACACGCCCCTCAATACAACTCTATGGCAGAGCCGAAGCGCTGCCTTCGGCATTCTCCTGCTCTGCCATAGCAATGTATCAAGGGGGCATGTCGGCCGCCACTTCGTGCTGTGGTCAACACGCGCTATCTGGCCAGCGAGCCGGGGCCCCATACAGGAGATCGCGGGGGCCCCAGCGGTCACCCCCAACTAACCAAACCCCCCCCCCCGCGCGATCTGAAACTTATCCCCTATCCTTACGATAGGGGATACGTTTTTCAGCACTGGACTACCCCTTTAATGAGTTCTGGGTTGTAAGGATGAATCAAAGTAAAAACATAGAGCAGCGAGAGGGGACTGTGCAGCTTTTCTAGCGGGCCGAGGCCGACACAACAAGCTGTGAAACAACAGGGAGTCAGAACAAAGAAGTAAGTGGAGGTTTGGGAGGGGCTCACGAATTCTGCAAGAGAGTGTTGTATCGTTTTTGTTACTTTGTTGCGAAACACTTACAACACTTATAAGGCATTTCCAGTCGCTGATGCTGTATATAGTGTTATGCAGAATAGATAGAATAAAAAATGATTTTGCTAGTAATGAATTGGAGTAAAATGCTCTTTGTATCAGCTGCAAATAGAAGTGGGGGGAAGAGAAGTGACTAATGTGCTGGAATGTACAGGCCAATTGTCAAACTAAGAAAATATCTTGTAGAATATAACTACTATAATACTGCTCCTATATACAAGAATATAACTACTATAATACTGCCTCCTATATACAAGAATATAACTACTATAATACTGCCTCCTATATACAAGAATATAACTACTATAATACTGCTCCTACATACAAGAATATATCTACTATAATACTGCCTCCTATATACAATAATATAACTACTATAATACTGTCTCCTATATACAAGAATATAACTACTATAATACTGCTCCTATATACAAGAATATAACTACTATAATACTGCCTCCTATATACAAGAATATAACTACTATAATACTGCCTCCTATATACAAGAATATAACTACTATAATACTGCTCCTATATACAAGAATATAACTACTATAATACTGCTCGTATATACAATAATATAACTACTATAATACTGCCCCTATATACAAGAATATAACTACTATAATACTGCTCCTATATAAAAGAATATAACTACTATAATACTGCTCCTATTTACAAGAATATAACTACTATAATACTGCTCCTATATACAAGAATATAACTACTATAATACTGCTCCTATATACAAGAATATAACTACTATAATACTGCCTCCTATATACAAGAATATAACTACTATAATACTGCTCCTATATACAAGAATATAACTACTATAATACTGCTCCCTATATACAAGAATATAACTACTATAATACTGCTCCCTATATACAAGACTATAACTACTATAATACTGCCTCCTATATACAAGAATATAATTACTATAATACTGCTCCTATATACAAGAATATAACTACTATAATACTGCTCGTATATACAAGAATATAACTTCTATAATACTGCTCCTATATACAAGAATATAACTACTGTCACGATGCCGGCTGGCAGGTAGTGGATCCTCTGTGCCAGAGAGGGATTGGCGTGGACCGTGCTAGTGGATCGGTTCTAAGTCACTACTGGTTTTCACCAGAGCCCGCCGCAAAGCGGGATGGTCTTGCTGCGGCGGTAGTGACCAGGTCGTATCCACTAGCAACGGCTCAACCTCTCTGGCTGCTGAAGATAGGCGCGGTACAAGGGAGTAGACAGAAGCAAGGTCGGACGTAGCAGAAGGTCGGGGCAGGCAGCAAGGATCGTAGTCAGGGGCAACGGCAGGAGGTCTGGAACACAGGCTAGGAACACACAAGGAAACGCTTTCACTGGCACGATGGCAACAAGATCCGGCAAGGAAGTGCAGGGGAAGTGAGGTGATATAGGGAAGTGCACAGGTGATAACACTAATTGGAACCACTGCGCCAATCAGCGGCGCAGTGGCCCTTTAAATCGCAAAGACCCGGCGCGCGCGCGCCCTAGGGAGCGGGGCCGCGCGCGCCGGGACAGGACTGACGGAGAGCGAGTCAGGTACGGGAGCCGGGGTGCGCATCGCGAGCGGGCGCTACCCGCATCGCGAATCGCATCCCGGCTGGAGGCGGTTTCGCAGCGCCCCGGGTCAGTGGATCTGACCGGAGCGCTGCAGTGAGGAGAGTGTAGCGAGCGCTCCGGGGAGGAGCAGGGACCCGGAGCGCTCGGCGTAACAGTACCCCCCCCCCTTGGGTCTCCCCCTCTTTTTAGAGCCTGAGAACCTGAGGAGCAGACTTTTGTCTAGGATATTGTCCTCAGGTTCCCAGGATCTCTCTTCTGGACCACAACCCTCCCAATCCACTAAAAAAAAGGTTTTCCCTCTGACCTTTTTGGATGCCAGAATCTCTTTGACGGAGAAGATGTCCGAGGAGCCGGAAACAGGAGTGGGAGGAACAGATTTGGGAGAGAAACGGTTAATGATAAGTGGTTTAAGAAGAGAAACGTGAAAGGCATTAGGAATACGAAGAGAAGGAGGAAGAAGAAGTTTGTAAGAGACAGGATTAATCTGGCACAAAATTTTGAAAGGACCAAGATAGCGTGGTCCCAACTTATAGCTAGGGACACGGAAGCGGACATATTTAGCGGAGAGCCATACCTTGTCTCCAGGGGAAAAAATGGGAGGAGCTCTTCTTTTCTTATCCGCGAACTTCTTCATGCGAGATGAAGCCTGTAAGAGAGAATTTTGGGTCTCTCTCCATATGATGGAAAGATCACGAGAAATTTCATCCACAGCGGGCAGACCAGAGGGCAAGGGGGTAGGGAGGGGGGGAAGAGGGTGACGGCCGTACACCACGAAAAATGGGGATTTGGAGGAAGATTCAGAGACTCTGAAGTTATACGAGAATTCGGCCCATGGTAGAAGATCTGCCCAGTCATCCTGGCGGGAGGAAACAAAATGTCGTAAATAATCACCCAAGACCTGGTTAATTCTTTCTACTTGTCCATTGGATTGAGGATGATATGCAGAAGAAAAATTTTATTTAATCTTGAGTTGTTTACAGAGAGCCCTCCAGAATTTAGACACAAATTGGACGCCTCTATCCGAGACGATCTGCGTGGGCAACCCGTGAAGACGAAAAATGTGTACAAAAAATTGTTTAGCCAACTGAGGCGCTGAAGGAAGACCAGGAAGAGGGATGAAATGTGCCATTTTGGAGAATCGATCAACGACCACCCAAATAACAGTGTTGCCACGGGAAGGGGGTAAGTCAGTAATAAAATCCATACCAATCAGAGACCAAGGCTGTTCGGGGACAGGCAGAGGATGAAGAAAACCAGCGGGCTTCTGGCGAGGAGTCTTATCCCGGGCACAGATAGTGCAGGCTCGCACAAAGTCAACAACATCCGTCTCCAGAGTCGGCCACCAATAGAAGCGAGAGATGAGTTGCACAGATTTCTTGATGCCTGCATGACCTGCGAGATGGGAGGAGTGACCCCATTTGAGGATTCCGAGGCGTTGGCGTGGAGAAACAAAGGTCTTTCCTGGAGGAGTTTGCCTGATGGAGGCTGGAGAAGTGGAAATCAGGCAGTCAGGAGGAATGATGTGTTGCGGAGAGAGTTCAACTTCAGAAGCATCCGAGGAACGAGAGAGAGCATCGGCCCTAATGTTCTTATCGGCAGGCCGAAAGTGAATTTCAAAATTAAATCGGGCAAAGAACAGAGACCACCTGGCCTGGCGAGGATTCAGCCGTTGGGCAGACTGGAGGTAGGAGAGGTTCTTGTGATCAGTGTAAATAATAACTGGAAATCTTGATCCCTCCAGCAGATGCCTCCATTCCTCAAGTGCTAATTTAATGGCTAGAAGCTCTCGATCCCCGATGGAGTAGTTCCTCTCCGCCGGAGAGAAGGTCCTAGAAAAAAAACCACAAGTAACAGCATGCCCGGAAGAATTTTTTTGTAGAAGGACAGCTCCAGCTCCCACTGAGGAGGCATCAACCTCCAATAGGAAGGGTTTAGATGGGTCAGGTCTGGAGAGCACGGGAGCCGAAGAAAAGGCAGACTTGAGCCGTTTAAAGGCGTCTTCCGCTTGAGGAGGCCAAGACTTGGGATCGGCATTTTTTTTGGTTAAAGCCACAATAGGAGCCACAACGGTAGAAAAATGTGGAATAAATTGCCTGTAATAATTGGCGAACCCCAAAAAACGTTGGATAGCACGGAGTCCGGAGGGGCGTGGCCAATCTAAGACGGCAGAGAGTTTGTCTGGATCCATTTGTAGTCCCTGGCCAGAGACCAAGTATCCTAGGAAAGGAAGAGATTGGCATTCAAACAGACATTTCTCTATTTTGGCATAGAGTTGATTGTCACGAAGTCTCTGAAGAACCATACGGACATGCTGGCGGTGTTCTTCTAGATTGGCAGAAAAAATCAGGATATCGTCCAGATATACAACAACACAGGAGTATAAGAGATCACGAAAAATTTCATTAACAAAGTCTTGGAAGACGGCAGGGGCGTTGCACAGGCCAAAGGGCATGACCAGATACTCAAAGTGTCCATCTCTGGTGTTAAATGCCGTTTTCCATTCATCCCCCTCTCTGATGCGGATGAGATTATAAGCACCTCTTAAGTCCAGTTTGGTAAAGATGTGGGCACCTTGGAGGCGATCAAAGAGTTCAGAGATGAGGGGTAGGGGGTAGCGGTTCTTAACCGTGATTTTATTAAGACCGCGGTAGTCAATGCAAGGACGTAGAGAGCCATCTTTTTTGGACACAAAGAAAAATCCGGCTCCGGCAGGAGAGGAGGATTTACGGATAAAGCCCTTTTTTAAATTTTCCTGGACGTATTCAGACATGGCAAGAGTCTCTGGGGCGGACAGAGGATAAATTCTGCCCCGGGGTGGAGTAGTGCCCGGGAGGAGGTCGATAGGACAATCATAAGGCCTGTGAGGAGGTAGAGTCTCAGCTTGTTTTTTGCAAAAAACATCCGCAAAGTCCATATAGGCCTTAGGGAGACCGGTTACAGGAGGAACCACAGAGTCACGGCAAGGGTTACTGGGAACCGGTTTTAGGCAGTCCTTGGAACAAGAGGGCCCCCAACTCTTGATCTCCCCAGTGGACCAATCCAGGGTTGGGGAATGAAGTTGAAGCCAGGGAAGTCCAAGGAGAATTTCAGAAGTGCAATTGGGGAGGACCAAAAGTTCAATCCTCTCGTGATGAGATCCGATGCACATTAGAAGGGGCTCCGTGCGGAAACATATGGTACAGTCCAATCTTTCATTGTTTACACAATTGATGTAGAGGGGTCTGGCGAGACTGGTCACCGGGATGTTGAACCTGTTGACGAGAGAGGCCAAAATAAAATTTCCTGCAGATCCGGAGTCCAAGAAGGCCACAGCAGAGAAGGAGAAGGCAGAGGCAGACATCCGCACAGGCACCGTAAGACGTGGAGAAGCAGAGTAGACATCAAGGACTGTCTCACCTTTGTGCGGAGTCAGCGTACGTCTTTCCAGGCGAGGAGGACGGATAGGACAATCCTTCAGGAAGTGTTCGGTACTAGCACAGTACAGGCAGAGATTCTCCATGCGGCATCGTGTCCTCTCTTGAGGTGTCAGGCGAGACCGGTCGACCTGCATAGCCTCCACGGCGGGAGGCACAGGAACAGATTGCAGGGGACCAGAGGAGAGAGGAGCCGGGGAGAAGAAACGCCTCGTGCGAACAGAGTCCATATCCTGGCGGAGCTCCTGACGCCTTTCGGAAAAACGCATGTCAATGCGAGTGGCTAGGTGAATGAGTTCATGTAGATTAGCAGGGATTTCTCGTGCGGCCAGAACATCTTTAATGTTGCTGGATAGGCCTTTTTTAAAGGTCGCGCAGAGGGCCTCATTATTCCAGGATAATTCTGAAGCAAGAGTACGGAATTGTACGGCATACTCGCCAACGGAAGAATTACCCTGGACCAGGTTCAACAGGGCAGTCTCAGCAGAAGAGGCTCGGGCAGGTTCCTCAAAGACACTTCGAATTTCCGAGAAGAAGGAGTGTACAGAGGCAGTGACGGGGTCATTGCGGTCCCAGAGCGGTGTGGCCCAAGACAGGGCTTTTCCAGACAGAAGGCTGACTACGAAAGCCACCTTAGACCTTTCAGTGGGAAACTGGTCCGACATCATCTCCAAGTGCAGGGAACATTGGGAAAGAAAGCCACGGCAAAACTTAGAGTCCCCATCAAATTTATCCGGCAAGGATAGGCGTAGACCAGAGGCGGCCACTCGCTGCCGAGGAGGTGCAGGAGCTGGCGGAGGAGATGATTGCTGAAGCTGTGGTAGTAGCTGCTGTAGCATCACGGTCAGTTGAGACAGCTGTTGGCCTTGTTGCGCTATCTGTTGTGACTGCTGGGCGACCACCGTGGTGAGGTCAGCGACAACTGGCAGAGGAACTTCAGCGGGATCCATGGCCGGATCTACTGTCACGATGCCGGCTGGCAGGTAGTGGATCCTCTGTGCCAGAGAGGGATTGGCGTGGACCGTGCTAGTGGATCGGTTCTAAGTCACTACTGGTTTTCACCAGAGCCCGCCGCAAAGCGGGATGGTCTTGCTGCGGCGGTAGTGACCAGGTCGTATCCACTAGCAACGGCTCAACCTCTCTGGCTGCTGAAGATAGGCGCGGTACAAGGGAGTAGACAGAAGCAAGGTCGGACGTAGCAGAAGGTCGGGGCAGGCAGCAAGGATCGTAGTCAGGGGCAACGGCAGGAGGTCTGGAACACAGGCTAGGAACACACAAGGAAACGCTTTCACTGGCACGATGGCAACAAGATCCGGCAAGGAAGTGCAGGGGAAGTGAGGTGATATAGGGAAGTGCACAGGTGATAACACTAATTGGAACCACTGCGCCAATCAGCGGCGCAGTGGCCCTTTAAATCGCAAAGACCCGGCGCGCGCGCGCCCTAGGGAGCGGGGCCGCGCGCGCCGGGACAGGACTGACGGAGAGCGAGTCAGGTACGGGAGCCGGGGTGCGCATCGCGAGCGGGCGCTACCCGCATCGCGAATCGCATCCCGGCTGGAGGCGGTTTCGCAGCGCCCCGGGTCAGTGGATCTGACCGGAGCGCTGCAGTGAGGAGAGTGTAGCGAGCGCTCCGGGGAGGAGCGGGGACCCGGAGCGCTCGGCGTAACAACTACTATAATATTGCTCCTATATACAAGAATATAACTACTATAATACTGCTCCTATATACAAGAATATAACTACTATAATACTGTCTCCTATATACAAGAATATAACTACTATAATACTGCTCCTATATACAAGAATATAACTACTATAATACTGCCCCTATATACAAGAATATAACTACTATAATACTGCTCCTATATACAAGAATATAACTACTATAATACTGCTCCTATATACAAGAATATGACTACTATAATACTGCCTCCTATATACAAGAATATAACTACTATAATACTGCCCCCTATATACAAGAATATATCTACTATAATACTGCTCCTATATACAAGAATATAACTACTATAATACTGCTTCCTATATACAAGAATATAACTACTATAATACTGCTCCTATATACAAGAATATAACTACTATAATACTGCCCCCTATATACAAGAATATAACTACTATAATACTGCTCCTATATACAAGAATATAACTACTATAATAATGCCCCCTATATACAAGAATATAACTACTATAATACTGCCCCTATATACAAGAATATAACTACTATAATACTGCTCCTATATACAAGAATATAACTACTATAATACTGTCCCCAGAAGATAGGGATTAAGAAGCTGATTGGTGGAGGTCTGACTGCTGACACTCACAACGATTCTGAGAACATAACTTTTCCCAGACGGCCTGGCCTCCGCTCGATTCATCCTTTATGGGGCCGCTAAAGATTTCTGATCACGGCCCCATGAGTAATTAATAAAGGTGCGTCCGTGCTTTGCGCTCCTCTCGTTCCCTAAGAGCATCAGACTCTTGACAAAGCCGGCCCGCCAGTGAAACGTCGGGGAGGCTTCTCTATGATCTTAAATTACAGCTGGCACTGAAGGCAATACAGTCATACACAAAACTGAGTGACTAGTAACATCACTGCCCCCCTCGGAGTGTAAATAGAGGTAGTACTTGTAACAATTTGGGGACAATACCCTGCACTAGGATTTAGGGAGACAGAGGATGCAATAAACTGGCAGCAGAGTAAAGGTTGTCACCAAGTTTTTTCGGGCTCACCCCTTTTTCTGCACCTATACTAGGCAGATTTGGAATTAAGAACTCGGGAAAGTTGGATGACACCCTCAGGTAGTGTTGCCACTTTATAAATACCGGCCATGCTAATTTGCATAATGAATTATATATGCGTAACATCACAGGATACACATATGCGGGGGACATTTTTTTCCTATTCTGACCCCTATAACTTTTTTATTTCTCCTTATACGAGACCTGTATGAGGGTCATTTTTTCCGCCCCGATCTGTAGTTTTAACAGGACCATTTTTGTTTTCATGTGACTTTTTGATCGCTTTTTTTAAATTAAATTCGGGAGTTGCAGTTAGTTACAAACTACAACTCCCAGCATGTCCTGATACAGCCTAAGGTTCAGCAGCCGCACCAAACGAAAACTACAACTCCCAGCATGTTGGATTATATATAGTAGTATATAGTATAGGTCAGTGTTTCCCAACCGGGGTGCCTCCAGCTGTTGCAAAATTACAACTCCCAGCATGTTGGACTATATATAATAGTATTTAGTATAGGTAAATGTTTTCCAACCAGGGGTGCCTCCAGCTGTTGCAAAACTCCAACTCCCAGCATGCCCGGACAGCCGATGGCTGTCCGGGCATGCTGGGAGTTGTAGTTTTGCAACAGTTGGAGGCGCTCTGGTTGGGAAACACTTGTATAGATAACATTCTGGGAGTTGGAGAATTGGTTGGATAAATACCGGCCATTGCATAGCCGGAATTTTTAAAAAAATACCGGTAGGGTGGCCAAAATACCGGCTGTGCCGGTTAAATACCGGCCAGGTGGCAACCCTGCCCTCAGGAGGGTGGCTATATTTGTTGTGCTCCTGTTGTCCCTTGAACACCTAGAACTTTTTCGTTAAAATTTTGGAAAAACTTTTGTGATGTCCCACTACGGGATATAGTACCGTACAGTACTTGGGCCCTGTCAGGTTGAGTCCCTCTGTGTCCTAGGGGCTCTCCTGCAGCGTCTCCCCATAGTGTTATATGTATTATGGATAAAGGACCTTTGAGGACCTTTGAGTTAGTCACATGATACTGTGTCACATATTAAATTCACATGTTTGTTACCCAGAGAGCACCTGCTAACCAGGTGACCTGCAGCTTGACCTATGGGCTCCTTGCTCAGCCCCCCTTTATAAGAGGCGGAGGAACTACAATCTCTCTCTTGTGATTCATTCTCTGCTGAGGTCAAGTCCAGTCCAGACGTCTCAGGGTCAGTGTCCAGCACATCTGGAGGCCTCAAGCCTGAATTATAACCACAAGTCAGTAAGTCAGGTCATCTCTGTCTGCTGTCACTATCTTCAGTCAAGTCAAGTCTATTATAGTCAGCGTGGCTGTCCTAAAGTCTGTCAAAGTCACTGCAAGTCCCAGCAAGCTGCGAGGTCCCCTGTGTAACTGGTCACCTCTCTAGGATCCTGGCCGAGCTGTAAAGACTATTACCATCTATTTACCTCAGTAAAGCTACCTTTAACTCTAACCTGGTCTTGGACTATTATTGCCCTGCCTAACCTAGGGATAGCAGAGATACCGTTTGGGTGGTTATCGGGAAAACCATGCCCTGGCGTCACGAACATTTAAGGCTTAATACTGTGGTGTCCCGGTACAGGACCTGGTCCTGTCCCTTTGTCTAAAGTCCCCTCAGCCAGAGTCCCTCCATGTCAATAGGTCTCTCCTGTAGGACTAACCCCTAGTCGCCTCATATAGATGGTATTTAATATATATATATTTAAAATGTTATATAGGAATACCTCTGTATAGGACCTTAGAGGTTACGTGCCTTTGATTAAATTGTATTATGGTTCAAGGACCTTTGGGTCATGTGATACCAAGAGTTCACTGGGTCAGGACTGACAGGTTCTGCTGACCAATGAGCTTTGTCCCACCCCCTTTATATATAAGGGGCTGCTGCCACTAAATTCTCTCTCTTAGTTCCGGATTATGAAGGAAGCACATCTCATATCTTCAGCATCAATTCAAGCTAGGCCTGAAACCTAATACCTAGTAGCCACAAAACCGTGAGTTACCAAAGCTCAAACTACTGAATTCTGTGTGACTACTAGAAACCCAAATCCTAAAAATAGTAGCACAGTGGCTAGCACCAAAGCTCATTGATCCTGGAGTCCCAGCAAACCTGTGAGGAACCTGTATCACGGTTCTCTCTCTCAAAAGACTGTTATGTTCCGTGCCGTTGCATAAAATATACAGTAAAGTTACTTCAAGTTTACTTCATAAAATCTGCTGTGGACATTCCGTTATTTCTCCCTGTCATTTGTGAGACGGTTGGCGGTAGGATTATTACATTGAGGAAACCTCACCCTGGCGTCACGACCATTTAGGGTTAACACCATCACCAGCCCCACCCCGCCACCACAATACCATCTGCCCCTGGGCTACAACATCTGCCCCATACACCCCATCTTCACACCCCGTGGCTCACCACACTTTAAACTGTCGCAAACACTGTAAATTGTGAGTCCGGCAGCTCCAGATGAGGTTCACGTTAGGACCATTCATGATGTATAGTAAATAACTGGGTTATCTAGACCAGTAGGTGCCAGGTTACCATATAGAACCATACAATATGGGGTGACACCTCACATCTCCCACACTGATGATGGACACAGATTGACGTAGGTCGTTACATTGCCCACATGATTGGTGGCCCCATATTTGTCCAGAGGGGTCTGCAGACCAGCTGGAGCCTTTTTTCACTTCCAGAACATGAGTGATCTGCTGTCTCACGGGCCGCACATACACATGAGACGGAAAGATGGAAATAAATATCAGGGGCTCATTTATAACCGTTCACGAATATCTATGCGCCCGGCTTTTAATAACAAATACCCACATTAGATCCATTGCTTTACACCCCATAATTCAGCCGCTTTGTGTTTTTGGCCGGTGGATGACATTTCCCAGGGCTGGAGGAATGTAGCAGAGCTGTGCGCAGAGCCTTCTCACATACAACATGCTCAGTCACTGGAAAGATGGAATAGTAGACGGGGACCCAGTGACTCCCACCTACAGTCCAAGCGCCGCCGTAACTCACCAGTGTCCTGCCCTCCGAGACATCAACATGAAAACATTCCCCAGGTTTCTTTATTTTATATATGTTCATTCTTTACATTTATGTTTTTGTGTGTGTTTAATGTTTAGTTTTTGTTGCTTTGCAGTCTTCAGCTTGGGTTGGTGACGGACAGTGCCAGTGGCTCTACATTCCCTCTTTTCTCACCAAGTAAATGGATGGACCCAAAAAATGGACGGCCATCTCAACCTACACTACAAGCTTTAGCAGTGGACTCATTTATTTTGTCCCATTATATGATGTTATGTAAAGTCAACTGCATGGGTTTATTTTGATTCATTGTGTGATAC
This sequence comes from Hyla sarda, assembly GCF_029499605.1. NCBI lineage: Eukaryota > Metazoa > Chordata > Amphibia > Anura > Hylidae > Hyla > Hyla sarda. The sequence continues at coordinate 223,874,253 of NC_079195.1, forward strand.
AGAGATCCCTCAACTTACAATGGTCTCAACATACAATAGTTTCAACATACAACTGTTCTTTCTGGTCTTTTCTGGACCATTGTAACGTGAAACCAGACTCAACATACGTTACAGACAGTCCAGATCTGTGAATCGTGTCAATGGCCGGAAGAACTGACCAATCAGAGTGGGCATTTACTGGTAAAACACCTGTATTACTGAAGTGCATGCACTGACTGGTGTCTGGTAGTGCCCCCTACAGTACAGGGAGGTATTACATGTTCTGTACTACTCTTTACCTGTCCCAGGGTTAGCTGCTCCTTTGGACACCAGGTGAGGGTGGCTCCATGTTACTTTTAGGACATTGCGTGTACTGTACAGGACCCTGAAGAAGCTCCTGTCCTCTACATAGACTGCCTGTAACATAATAACCGTCACCCCTACCAGTACAATTCTCCCAGGCCTCCAACTCTACTCTGAGGGAGGAGACTAAAAGAACCACCCATCCCTGCACTGTTGCCTCATAGAGTTATGGTCTCAACATACAATGGTTTCATCATACAATGGTCATCCTGGAACCAATTAATATTGTAACTTGAGGGACCACTGTACTTCTACACTGGTCTTATAATGTCACTTCTAGACCCACCAATTCACTCTCCTTTACAATTGCGCTCCTGTCTCATTGTCAAGAAAAAAAGAAAATACAATGTGGTATTCCAATGTCTGGCTCATGTCTTTTTTAATCACTTTAGCTCATTAGTGACCTCTTGCCATGCTTTTTAAAGTTTTTTGGGGTTCATCTTAAAGGGGTACTCCAACACGCCCCCTCCCATAGACCTGAATGGATGGAGGGTGGCGTGATGTCACGAGGGGGGCATGGCCTTGATGTCACAATCATGGCCTCTGGCTCTGAGAGTTCTGAACAAAATTTTCAGAACGCTGGAGCACCGGAGTACCCCTTTAACCATGAATTTATTTAATCGTAATGATATAAGAAAAAAAACAATGGGGGATAATTTACTAACGTGTTCCCAATGTTTTTTTTGCACCAGATTTTGTGCCCAAAAAGTACAATCAGCCCGAGCAACTCTCCACTTTTCTCGGAAAAAAGCAGCGTGGCCACATTGGGAAAGGGGCGTGACCCCAACATATTTACTAAGGTATCCCCATAAAATATGGTGAATTTGAGATCAAAACAGTTGTAAAAAAAAAAAAAATTAAAAAAATGTGTAAATATTGTGGAAAAATACCTGTCGAGAGAAAAAAAAATGCAAAAAACTACAGTATTTGTTTCGAAATACTAAGAAGTGGAAGTTTAAAGCATGGATGCAACACTTTATACTTAAAGGGGTATTCTAGTATCAGAAAATTGTGTTTAAATAAGACTATCACTCCGACGCATCATCTTCTGCTGTCTCAGGAGGTGTGGCTGGATCTTGTCTCTGAGTTCTAGCCCCACCCCCTAAGTGATGTCACCACCTCTGACCAGCCCCCACAGCCTACATCACATCTCCTTGTCATATACATATATACTTTTATTGGGACATTTGTGGGACATTTATAGCCTATAGTATTGTTGTGGTCCTGCAGGGGCACCCACTAAGTGAGAACAGCTCCATGCATTAGGTCAGTATAAGGGTACAAATACAAGGGGAGGTGCTAAAATATTATCTTTATTCTATCGATATTAAAATATCACCAAATGCAGATATTCTCAGACTAATATACGCATTGCTAATTACCAAAACGCGGATAGAAGGATGTCTACCGACAAAAAATCAAAAATCAAATTGTAGACCGAAAACTTAACATTTAATCAGTATCCAATTAAAACACCTGAAATGTACAGGGAAAATACACTGCAACACAAACACACCTATGTGATTAGTGCGCAAAAAAATTAGAAAACAATGCCACAGCCTAAATACATAATAGACACCGTGACAATGCAATATTAGAATAGTTATACATGATAATGTGGTAGCCCAGTACGGGAGGTGTTACCCCGTGCTCCTGCTGTCCTGTCAGGCAGCCTCCTTCAGTGTTCCCGGGGTCCCCTGCACTTGTTTCCTCATTTTAAATATGTTTTCCCATGTAAAGTGTTATAAAATGTAATGTTGCTTTAAGAGTTATACCATGTGATATGTCATGTGATTGTTACCCAGGAGGTATCAGTGACCAGGTGACCTCAAGAGTGACCTATGGGCTCCCTGCTAGTCTCCCCCATATAAGCCCTGGGTGGAGCTTCTCTCTCTTCTGCTGAGGTCCAGTGTAGTCTTGTCTAGTGTGTGTGTCCAGAGTGTTGGAGACCTCAAAGTCCAGTCCTGCAGACACCATCAAGTCAAGTAAGATAAAGTCACAGCTTTATGAGTCAAGTCAGTCCCTGTCATCTGTCAAGTCAGCGTGGTCTGCATTCAATTGTCCAGTCCTACTACAAGACCCAGCAAGCCTTAAGGTCTCTTCGTCACTGGTCACCTCCTTGGGTTCTGGCTGAACTGTATAGACTTTACCAGCCGTCTACCCTCAGTAAAGCTACCGTTGTTCCGTAACTTGGCATAGGAGTCTTTATTGCCCCCGTGCCTAGCCCAGGATCCAGAGGTATTACCTTCGGGTGGTTATAGGCTAAACCAAGCCCTGGAGTAACGAATACAAGGGGTTAATGCCATCTGCCCCTAGGGTAACAACATCTGCCCTGCATCACACACCCCGCCCCCACAATAACGTCCGCAAGGTATCAATCTGACTATCTCTCACCCTAGCCCCATGACTCAGGGGATGAAGGGTGATGGGACAAAAGGGTGGGGAGGGGGCCAGGGAGCCTGTTAATGCCCTGGTAGATACCCCTACACTGATTCTGCCCTAGGCGAAGTGTACGTCCTGATAAGGACGGCCCCGTACAGGAACCTGCCCTGTTAAAACTGTAAGTCCCTATAGTGAAGTAGCTCACTTACTGAAAACATTTACTGACTCTCTTACCAGGACAATACCCTCAATACTTAGTTTGTTGATGCACCAATATGGGGATGTCGTCTGGAAGATGGCAGCAAATATGGTAAAACAGTGCAGGATAGGGTAACTACATATGTGATACCATAGGAATGTGTGCTATAAAGAAGCAATGCTACAGTAACCCACTTGATATCAGGCTATAGCCCACAATTACATGGCAGCATATGTCAATTCACTCTTATATAGCAAATCATATGCACAGATATTTTTAACCCACTCAGATCATTAAACAGAGATGTGAGAGCTAGCTAAATCAAATAACATTAAATAGAGAGGTCAGAATAACCATTGATACTCAAGCGTTCTGATGAAAAAGATCTCAACGCGTTTCCTGGCCCAGCTCGTCAGGAGATAGGTGAGGGCGAGATAGTGGTGAGCCCGCCATTCCGACACATGCGGTGATGAAGATGATGCGGAAAGTGGGAGCGCGATTATATGCTCCCTGATACGCATGTACCTCGGTCCATTGGTTAGCGGTGAACCGCAGCCATCTGCCCGTTTCCGGTGTGGGTCGGAAGTGACGTGTATTACGTCATTCTCCGGTCTCGCGATCGCCAGTTAGTCCGATGTGTTAGAAATCCACAACATAGGTGGGATGAGTTGCCGATCATGTGCTGTAAACGTATCTTAATGCAGCTCCTATTATTGGAAATAGGTAGAGCCGACGGAGCACATGATGTAAACAAATAAAAACACATGGCTACCGACAGCTAAGAGTATCACTGTTGTTATTATTAAAGCTTATGAGATAATCCACAAGTTAACACATAATGAACAATGTTGTACATATACAGCTGAACCATGAAATTAATCAGACCACTTAGAAGGAAGGGGATGTCTTCATAGAAGAGAAAATCCACCCATCATAAGAATAAATTCGGCTCAGATGGAGAGATACTGAGATATGAAAGAAAATAATATATAAAGTGATATGAAGGGAAACCAATATCATGGTGAATTAATATGATGAGTTTCCTGATGTTAGTAGATGCTTATACCATGAACCAACACAATTACATATTAGATACGCAGGAGACTGACAACAAAATTGGATAAGTATTGACAATAATTTAGACACATACCAACTCAAGGTTGGACAAATACTCAGAAGAGGTAAGTACAAATAGTTAAATGAAGCACCCAAACTTAATGCTTCATTTAGACAATAAGGGGAGAAAGAACGCATCCGATAAATCGAAGTTCTCTCTGTAGTAGTACCCTATTGTAGTCACCACCTCTTGGTGTTGGGGTGACTACTTCAATAATTGTAAATTTAAGGGCATTTTCATAGCCTACATGTTTTTCATGCATATGTCTTGCCATTGGGGTATTGCATTTATGCCTTATGTCACCTAAATGTTCCCCAATTCTCTTTCTCATCTCACGAATAGTTTTTCCCACATAAACCTTCGGGCACTCGCATTGGCACAAATAGACAAGGCCCTTTGTTTTACAGTTCGTTAGATTTCTGGAATCAAATCTCTCACCAGTCGTAGAGCTTGTCCAGTGATTAAGTATTGCAAGGGAAATTTGCCACAGTGGTTCTTTGTAAACATGTACCCGTGGTCTTCGGTCTTGTGTAATGGCTGTGCACCAGACGATCTTTGATGCTCATACCCTTCCGATATGTGATTAATGGGCGATCGGCAATAACTTCTTTAATTTGAGGATCTTCCTTTAAGATATCCCAATATTTAGAGATAATATTATAGATTTGGGGAGATTTATCATCGTATGTGCCGAAGATACGTATCTTGCCATCAGATTTATTTTGCTCCCGTGGTATCAATTACTGACCTCTATCCAGATTCCTAGAGTATATAAAGGCAGAGTGAAGGCAGTCAAATGGATATCCTCTTGCTCTAGATCTATCCCGGAGGGTTCTAGGCTGTTTGTAAAATTCACTGTCAGAGGAACAGTTCCTTCGGACTCGTATATACGGTCCCTTATGTATCCCGCGTTTTTGTGATGTAGGATGATGACTGGTCTAATGGAGAAGGGAGTTTGTATGGTGGACTTTCTAAATAGGGTAGTAGATAGTTTGCCACACTCGTCCTTTGTTATGTTTACGTCTAGGAAGGATGATTCCTTTTCATGAAACTCATATGTAAAGAAGAGACCTATTGAATTACGATTAAGGACGTTGATGAAGTCAACAAATTCCCCTTTCTCCCCCACCCACAAAATAAAGACATTGTCGATAAACCTGATCCATAGTAGGATCTAGGTAGACCAACTATTCTCATCTGGTGGGAAGAAAATTGTGTCTTCTCATCAGCCCAGGAGGAGATTAGCGTATGTGGGAGCACAGGGCCTCCCCATCGCGGTCCCCCGAAGCTGGTGATATACTTTTTTATCAAACAGAAAATAGTTGTGTATAAGAGTAAAACGGAGAAGTGAAAGAACAAACTGGTTATGTGACATAGATTGGTTACCCCTCATTTGAAGAAAATACCCGGCCGCTTAGATACCTTTGTCATGCGGTATAGAGCTATAGAGGGACTCCACATCTATAGTTGCAAGATAGGTGGAGCTCTCTATCGGGACTTCCTCAATGCGTCGTAGGAAGTCTGTCTTATCCCTCACATACAACGGTAAGGATAAGACAAACGGACGGAGTATCACATCAATGTAAGTACTTATTCCCTGTGTAAGGGAATTTACACCTAAGACGATGGGTCTCCCTTTCAATGGGGGGATCCCTTTATAGATCTTGGGTAGCCCATAGAATGTTGCTGTCATCGGAGTCTTTGGATACAAAAAGTTAAATTCCTGGTTACTGATTAGGTTAGCTTTTATAAGGATTTGATGAAGTTCCAGCTGGAAGGTTATGTGTCGGAATGGCGGGCTCACCACTTAACCTATCTCCTGACAAGTTGGGCCAGTAAACGTGTTGAGATTCAGCTATCTTTTTCATCAGAACGCTTGAGAATCAATGGTTATTCTGACCTCTCTATTTAATGTTATTTGATTTAGCTAGCTCTCACATCTCTGTTTAATGATCTGAGTGGGTTAACAATATCTGTGCATATGATTTGCTATATAAGAGTGAATTGACATATGCTGCCATTAATTGTGGGCTATAGCCTGATATCAAGTAGGTTACTGTAGCATTGCTTATTTATACCACACATTCCTATGGTATCAAATATGTAGTTACCCTATCCTGCACTGTTTTACCATATTTGCTGCCACCATCTTCCAGATTACATCCCCATATTTGTGCATCAACAAGCTAAGTATTGAGGGTATTGTCCCGGTAAGAGAAGGGTGTTGTCCCATCACCCTTCATCCCCTGAGTCATGGGGCTAGGGTGAGAGTTAGTCAGATTGATACCTTGTGTACGTTATCATGTATAAATATTCTAATATTGCATTGTCACAATGTCTATTATCTATTTAGGCTGTGGCATGTGGATACTGATTAAAAGTTTTAGGTCTACAATTCGATTTTTAAGGTATGCATTGCACCAGTTGTGTATAATAGGCCCATGCGGTGTATCTCCTGTTCTTTTAATGTGCGTCAACTCTGAATCATTTCTGTCACAATATGTGACTTTCTCAGGGAAGTATACAACTGTCTATAGCACACAGTATAAAAGCAAAGAGTGAGAGCCGCAGATATCTACTACAAAACATAGGGGTCACAAGTCGTCAGATCCCATAATTACTAGCTGTGAGTAAGTGCTGAACAATGCCACAGGCAGAGGAGCATACAGGGAATGAATACAACAGGTGCTGCATCCTCATCCTTGTAACATTATCTCTTGTCACAACATTATGGGTACCTACATACTATGATCCCTGTACAGAACCCGAGCTATAAAGGACCTTGGGGAAGAGCAATAAGAGGAGAGTCCTATCCATCTGTATTGTGTCCATTTAGGTGCAAATGCTATGACCAGTTACAGACAAAAATGATAACATTTTCTAGTTTTTAAATGCAATTCCAGCAGAATTTCTGAGGTTTCGCATCTGTAGCACCCCCTTCCATAGGGTTACCGTTAGAGTGTGTAGCAGCATAAACAATTGTCACCGACGCAACACACACCACATTGCCGTACACAGGAAACATTACTCATCTTATTCCTGCCGTAATCTAATATAGGACATTTTATTTACCCGATCCCCGTTCTTTAATTTGTTCCAAAATCTGTGTTCTGTTAAGAAAATGTTTTGGTTACTCGGAGAGCGCGGCGGAGCCCATGCGTTTCATTTCTGTATACAGTATATGTTATGTGAATTATGAGGGTGAATTATGATGTGTTTTGTTGGAGTTGGCAAAAAATCAGAATGAGGGAAATATCTCAAACCGACTTTCCAGATATCGGCAAAACATTCCCCAGTCTAGAAACGCTGACTACCCTATTGTTATCCCCTTAGTTATATAGCGCTGACATAGTCCGTGGTGCTGGTCAGGCAGCTTACTCATACATTGTGGCCCTTGGGCAAGCAGAGCTTGTAATCTAACCCTAAGGCCTTTATGCATATAAGATTAATAGTGAGATATATATAGGGGGCATAAAAAATCATATGGGGGTCCTCTGCTTCTGCAAAGTCAAAACAACACCCTAACTAAGGAGAGAAGGAGTATGAGGATGTTTATTTTTGGCTTACACAGCTACGTATTACATCTTATGCCGACTTACATGTCTTATTACATTTTGTGTATTTGGGGTCTGTGTGGGGGGCGGATGGAGGATTTTCGGGGTTTGGACCTTCCTGTTGAGGGTTCCAATGTTTGTATTACTGAAAAACGTTTAATATATAAAAAAAAAATAAGGAGAGTAGGTAGATGCTACAACCTACCCCCATGGATGAATAGATACAGAGGGTGAAGACGTAGCAGTTACACCTGGGCACCAACGGCGAGGAGACCCAAGGCACGGGCTAGTTTGGGGGCTCTGGTATAGATATGTATGGATCATGGGTTTACTGCCAGTATGCCACAGTTTATGTTGGTATTTCCTTTTTGACAGGATGCCAAAATATTCCAACTTTGGTCAACATATACCAACCTTGCATGTGACAGAAAATGATTTGGTCTCCATCAGGCACAAGGACTATAGTTATAGGGCGATAGTTATATAGCGCTGACATATTCCACAGTGCTGGGCAGAGAGTTCATACATAGCGGCCCTTGGGCCAGCAGAGCTTGCAATCTAACCCTAAGGACTACATTCAAATTAGCTGCAGTGAGGGCATAAAAATCATGCGGGGGTCCTCTGCTTCTGCAAAGTCACAACGACACCCTAACTAAGGAGAGAAGGTGGATGCTTCAACCCCACAGGAGAGAAATATTGCGTGACCCTCACACCTATTACTCTCTACCGTGTTTGCTTGGGCCTGTGGGTAAGAGGTAACAGTGGCTGGGCCTCTACCTTCCATTGGTGAATAGACACAGGGGGTGAAGACGTAGCAGTCACATTTCGGTACCAGTGCCCGAGGAAACCCAAGGAACATGCTAGTTTGAGAGCCATGGTATAGAAATTGCATTGGGGAACAGAAGCTTCAAATTATGTTGCTACATAGACAGGACCCTATTGAACAGTGGTCTGGACCCTATTGAACAGCCAACGGCTGTCCGGGCATGCTGGAAGTTGTAGTTTTGCAACATCTGGAGGTCCATAGGTTAGAGACAACTGCAACAGAAGCTGAGAGGGAGCAGAAAGAACCACGTGGCAGTGACCGCATGGAGTGCCAAGGGAGCCTACTGAATAGGATGCAGAATAGCAGGTCTATTTACAGCTGCAATAGGTTATTGGGAGCCACTGCCTTTACAACGCGGGTTGGACCTCTAGGTACAGACTGACCAGAGGACAAAGTGGCTGTCCATACTTATACGGACTATATTTGGGACATGAGTACACTGTGTATTTGTTGGTATTTCCTTTTTTGACAGGATGCCGACATATACCAACTTTGTACCAGGTTAACACAATGTGACAGAAAATTATTTGGTCTCCATCAGGCACCAGGGCCCCCACTGTGACTATAACCTGTGCTCTACACGCCCATAGCTAGCCCACTATTTATGTACTATTTATGGACCAGTGTGAACGAAAGCAATATTATTTTAATGTCTTATTTTACAAGTCAAGGGAGAATTAAGAACAAGAGCAAACGTTAAGCCAATGTGACCAAAATGTAATAGAAAACAAATGTAAGACACACTATTGAATTACCAATTAGCAGATGCAGATGTCAAAAAGAAAATACAAATCTAGGTTCACGGGCCCAGCTCACAGGGTTTTTACAGTTTTACAGTGGTCAGAATGGAGGGCCAGATATGAGGTCTATGTGGGCCCCAGTGGTGAGAATACCAGGTCAGATGTAAGATCTATGTGGCCCCCTGTGGTCAGAATAGAGGGTCTGTTTTGAGATCTATGTGGGCCTTAGTGGTCAGAGAGAGGGTCAGATGTGAGATCTATGTGGGCTCCAGTGGTCAAAATAGAGGATCAAATGTGAGATCTATGTGGGCCCTAGTGGTCAGAACAGAGATCCAGATGTGGGATCTATTTGGGCCCCAGAGTTTACAATAAAGGGTCAGATGTGACATCTATGTGGGCCCCAGTTGTCAGAATAATCGGTCAGATGTAAGATTATTTTGAGCCCCAGAGGTCAGAATAAAGGGCCAGATGTGATATCTGTGTGGGCCCCAGTAGTCAAAACAGAGGGTCAGATATAAGATCTTTGTGGGCTCAGTGGTCAGAATAGAGGGTTCAATTTGAGATCTATGTGGGCCCCAGTGGTCAGAATAGAGGGTCCGATGTGAGATCTATGTGGGCCCCAGTGGTCAGAATAGAGGGTCCGATGTGAGATCTATGTGGGCCCCAGTGGTCAGAAAAGAGAGTCAGATGTAAGATCTATGTGGGCTCCAGTGGTCAGAATAGAGGGTCTGATGTGAGATCTATTTGGGCCCTGGTGGTCAGAACAGAGGGTCAGATGTGAGATCTTTGTGGACACCAATAGTCAGAATAAAGAGCCAGATGTGAGATCTATTTGGGCCCCAGAGGTTATGATAAAGGGCCAGATGTGAGATCTATGTGGGCTCCAGTGGTCAGAATAGAGGGTCAGATGTGAGATCTATTTGGCCCACGGTGGTGAGAATAGAGGGTCAGATGTGAGATCTATTTGGGCTCCAGTGGTCAGAATAGAGGGTCAGATGTGAGATCTATTTGGGCCACGGTGGTGAGAATAGAGGGTCAGATGTGAGATCTATTTGGGCTCCAGTGGTCAGAATAGAGAGTCAGATGTGAGATCTATTTGGGCTCCAGTGGTCAGAATAGAGGGTCAGATGTGAGATCTATTTGGGCCACGGTGGTGAGAATAGAGGGTCAGATGTGAAATCTATATGGGCCCAAGAGGTCAGAATAGAGGGCCAGATGTGAAATCTATGTGGGCCCCAGTGGTCAGAAAAGAGAGTCAGATGTAAGATCTATGTGGGCTCCAGTGGTCAGAATAGAGGGTCTGATGTGAGATCTATTTGGGCCCTGGTGGTCAGAACAGAGGGTCAGATGTGAGATCTTTGTGGACACCAATAGTCAGAATAAAGAGCCAGATGTGAGATCTATTTGGGCCCCAGAGGTTATGATAAAGGGCCAGATGTGAGATCTATGTGGGCTCCAGTGGTCAGAATAGAGGGTCAGATGTGAGATCTATTTGGCCCACGGTGGTGAGAATAGAGGGTCAGATGTGAGATCTATTTGGGCCCTGGTGGTCAGAACAGAGGGTCAGATGTGAGATCTTTGTGGACACCAATAGTCAGAATAAAGAGCCAGATGTGAGATCTATTTGGGCCCCAGAGGTCAGAATAGAGGGTCAGATGTGAGATCTATTTGGGCCACGGTGGTGAGAATAGAGGGTCAGATGTGAAATCTATATGGGCCCCAGTGGTCAGAATAGAGAGTCAGATGTAAAGTCTATATGGGCCCAAGAGGTCAGAATAGAGGGCCAGATATGAGGTCTGAGCGGGCCCCAGAAATTGGCAGCTTTTCTAACACACCTTCAGACTTTATTGATGGACTGCCCCTTTAAGACTTGAATACATTAGTATAACCGCCAAACAATACTCCGTTCTCAGAATACCTGATCCGTCTTAAAGGGCCCTTCCTCCTATTCTGTTGGGATGCGGGGTATGACTATAACAATGACTGAAGACTCCCATGTGTTTTCCACATTCTCTGTTATTCCTCCTTATCTCTCGCAGTCTGGGAGCCGCAGCGCCGGAGGAGCAGAGAGGACTGAGTGCAATAACTTATCCCCCACTACGATGGATATCAGGAGTTGGACTCTGGGAATTCCTGACATGCACAAGAGACAGAGTTTTCCTATTATCTGCCGGTCAGCACATACCTCATCCGAGTCCTGAAACGCCTGATGAAACAAACGCTAATGTGATATCTGTCTAACATTGTTAGGTTGAATAAGGTCCATCGTATTATTGCAAAACTATGATGGGGCGGCCAGGGATGGAGCCCAGCTGGGTGCGCAGCTGTACGGACCATCTGGGTCATCTTATGAGCCGAAATGATAACAAAAATATTAACACGAGCTTCAATCATCCATTACTTGGTATTTTTGGAGCTCAACAGGCGAACGTGAACAATTCTTTAGGGCGGTGTTTTCTAACCAGGGTGCCTCCAGCTGTTGCAAAACTACAACTCCCAACATGCCCGGACAGCCTTTGGCCAGTGTTTCCCAACTTGTGTGCCTCCAGCTGTTGCAAAACTACAACTCCCAGCATGCCCAGAAAACCTTCGGCCAGTGTTTCCGAACCAGTGTGCCTCCAGCTGTTGCACAACTACAACTTCCAGCATGCCCAGAAAGCCTTTGGCCAGTGTTTCCCAACCTGGGTGCCTCCAGCTGTTGCAAAACTACAACTCCCAGCATGCCCAGAAAACCTTTGGCCAGTGTTTCCGAACCAGTGTGCCATCGGTTGTTGCACAACTACAACTTCCAGCATGCCCAGAAAGCCTTTGGCCAGTGTTTCCCAACCTGTGTGCCTCCAGCTGTTGCAAAACTACAACTCCCAGCATGCCCAGAAAACCTTCGGCCAGTGTTTCCGAACCAGTGTGCCTCCAGCTGTTGCACAACTACAACTTCCAGCATGCCCAGAAAGCCTTTGGCCAGTGTTTCCCAACCTGTGTGCCTCCAGCTGTTGCAAAACTACAACTCCCAGCATGCCCAGAAAACCTTCGGCCAGTGTTTCCGAACCAGTGTGCCTCCAGCTGTTGCACATCTACAACTTCCAGCATGCCCAGACAGCCTTTGGCCAGTGTTTCCCAACCTGTGTGCCTCCAGCTGTTGCAAAACTACAACTCCCAGCATGCCCAGAAAACCTTCGGACAGTGTTTCCCAACCAGTGTGCCTCCAGCTGTTGCACAACTACAACTCCCAGCATGCCCGGACAGCCTTTGGCTGTCCGGGCATGCATGGAGTTGTAGTTTTGCAACAGCCGGAGGCACCCTGGTTGGGAAACACTGGTTTAGGGTAAGGTTCCATTCTGAGCCAGATTTCGCAAGGTTCGGCCCGATTTGCTGATTTATGTGTAATATATGGATATACTGTATAATGGGTGATATTGCCCTTTAAAGGGGTACTCCACTGGAAAACATAGAGTTAAGCAGATTTGTAAATTACTTCTATTAAAATTTCTTAATCCTTCCAGTACATATCAGCTGCTGTATGCTCCACAGGAAGTTCTTAGCTTTTTGAATTTCCTTTCTGTCTGACCACAGTGCTCTCTGCTGACACCTCTGTCCATGTCAGGAACTGTCCAGAGCAGGATAGGTTTTCTATGGGAATTTGTTCCTACTCTGGACAGTTCCTAAAATGGACAGAGGTGTCAGCAGACGCCACTGTGGTCAGACAGAAAGGAAATTCAAAAATAAAAGAACTTCCTGTGGAGCATACAGAAGCTTATAAGTACTAGAAGGATTAAGATTTTTTTTAAAGAAGTAATTTATAAATCTGTTTAACTTTCTGGCACCAGTTGATTTAAAAACAAAATGTTTTCCAGCGGAATACCCCTTTAAAAAGTAGTGTAATGTTAGTATGGGTGGAAAAAAGGTAGAATGTTCCTCAGAGTCATAGTTTTTATGGTAATCACATTCTGTCTCCTCGGAGATTGAACTTTTTTCCTCCAGATGGAGGGAGCGCCTTGACATTATGCTGTTCTGCAGTCTATGATCTACAAGTCTAAGCCTCGGTTCATATTACGTTTTTGCCATACTGTTTTCAATCAGTTTTTCTAAAGAAAACTGTATGGCAAAAAAAAGGATGGAACAGTATGGAAAAAAGGATGCATACAGTTCTGTCCATTTTTATGCAAAAAAAAAAAAAAAGCCATACGTTTTTGAAAATTTTGGGAGGGGTGTTGGGTGGGGACTTTAGGGTGCAAATGCGCATGTGCAAAGTAAAAATGTATCCCGTATGGAACCGTATACATGTGCGTTTCCCATTGACGTCCATGTTAAAAAAAAACGTATGCAGTTGCAGTACAGTTTTTAAACCGGAGACAAAATCGTGGTTGACCACGGAGTGAAACGTTCGGTCCGGTCGGCTCATTTTTGCCCCGTATGCACTTTTCCCCCGCACTTAAAACCGTGGTCGACCACGGTTTTAGGTCTGGTTGTAAAAGCGCATACGGGGCAAAAATTAGCCGATTGGACCGAACGTTTCACTCTGGTCAGCTCATTGAAATGAATTACATATGGGAGCGCATACGCAGGCATACGGGAGCGCAAGTTTTTAGCTCCCCCTGCCGTATGCGCTCCCGTATGGGGGAAAACGTAATGTGAACCCAGTCTAAGCCAGATCCTTCTCTACCAGTGACTCTCTCAGTTGTCCTCCCCCTAGGACAGTGTTTTTCAAACAGCGTCCCTCCAGCTGTTGCAAAACTACAACTCCCAGTGTGCCATGACAGCCAAAGGGGTCAGGATATGAGGAGGGGATATGAGGAGGGGATATGAGGAGAAGATATAAGGACGGGATAAGAGGCCGGGATATAGGGATGGAATATGAAGTCGTGATATGAGGTCGGGACATGTTGACGGGATAGGAGGACGGAATATGAGGTCAGGAAATGAGGGTGGGATATGTGGTTGGAATATAAGGCCGGGATATGAGGACAGGATATGGGGTCAGGATATAAAGACGAGATATAGGGTTGGGTTATGAGGACGAGATATGAGGATGGGATATGAATCCAAAATATGAGGACGGAATATAAGGACTGGATATAAAGAAAGGGATATGATGATGGGATATGAGGTCGAGATATGAGGTCAGAATATGAGGACAGGATATGAGGACAGGATATGGGGTCAGGATATATAGACGAGATATAGCGTTGGATTATGAGTATGGGATATAAGGATGAGATATGAGGACAGGATATGAGCCGGGATATGAAGATGGGGTATTAGGTTGGTATATGAGTACGGAATATGAGGACAGGCTATGAGGTCGGGATATGAAGACAAGATATAATGTCGGGATATGAGGAGGAGATATAAGGTCAGGATATGAGATCGGGATATGAGGACAGGATATGAGGACGAGATATGAGGTCGGGATATGAGGATGAGATATGAGGTCGGAATATGAGGACGAGATATGAGGTCGGGATATGAGAACGAGATATAGGGTCGGGATATGAGGATGAGATATGAGGTCGGGATATAAGGATGAGATATGAGGTCGGGATATGAGGATGAGATATGAGGTCAGGATATGAGGACAGGATATGGGGAAGAGATATAGGGTCGGGATATGAGGTCGGGATATAAGGATGAGATATGAGGTTGGGATATGAGGACAGGATATGGGGAAGAGATATGAGGTCGGGATATGAGGACAAGATTTGAGGTCGGGATATGAGGACAAGATATGAGAACAATATATGAGAACAATATGTGAAAACAAGGCAAGGCAACGTCATTGTTGCTTTTCCTCTTCCACAAGGTTAAGTAGGAAGACCAGGCAACACTGAATACTCTGCTAGTATATATAAATATATATGTACTGTATATCCCTCTATCCCTGTCCTCATCCTTAAATAGGCCGCCCACCTCATCCCTGACCTCCTCTCCTTATAATTTCATAATACTAAGTAGTTTTGCAACAGCTAGCAGCGCGCTGGTTGGGAAACACTGATCAAGGCCAATAAACAAATGGGACACGTTTCCCTATAATACCAGCTTATTGCCCCTAATACCAGCTTATTGCCCCTAATACCAGCTTATTGCCTCTAATACCATCTTATTGCCCCTAATACCAGCTTATTGCCCCTAATACCAGCTTATTGCCTCTAATACCAGCTTATTGCCTCTAATACCAGCTTATTGCCCCTAATACCAGCTTATTGCCTCTAATACCAGCTTATTGCCTCTAATACCAGCTTATTGCCCCTAATACCAGCTTATTGCCCCTAATACCAGCTTATTGCCCCTAATACCAGCTTATTGCCCCTAATACCAGCTTATTGCCCCTAATACCAGCTTATTGCCCCTAATACCAGCTTATTGCCCCTAATACCATCTTATTACCCCTAATACCAGCTTATTGCCCCTAATACCAGCTTATTGCCTCTAATACCAGCTTATTGCCCCTAATACCAGCTTATTGCCCCTAATACCAGCTAATTGCCCCTAATACCAGCTTATTGCCCCTAATACCAGCTTATTGCCCCTAATACCATCTTATTACCCCTAATACCAGCTTATTGCCCCTAATAACAGCTAATTGCCCCTAATACCAGCTTATTGCCCCTATTACCAGCTTATTGCCCCTAATACCATCTTATTGCCCCTAATACCAGCGTATTACCCCTAATACCAGCTTATTGCCCCTCATACCAGCTTATTGCCCCTAATACCATCTTATTGCCTCTAATACCAGCTTATTGCCCCTAATACCAGCTTATTGCCCCTAATACCAGCGTATTACCCCTAATACCAGCTTATTGCCCCTAATACCAGCTTATTGCCCCTAATACCAGTTTATTGCCTCTAATACCAGCTTATTGCCCCTAATACCAGCTTATTGCCCCTAATACCAGCTTATTACCCCTAATACCAGCTTATTGCCCCTAATACCTCCCCTCTTAGAATCCATGAACACAATCATGGAGGAATAACATTTTCCTGGGAACGCATTGCCCTACAGACGCAGGAGATGGTTGGAGCCTATTAGCATCGGGTATTATGGAATGTAACGGTGGGAAATTTACTGGCAAAAAAGTTCAAAAAATAGCAGCTATTATTCTGACACCGAGACATATGGCTTTTATTGACTCTGGCTTCCATTAGCCCCCAAAAGTTTACCTGCTAAGCGTCTGGTTAACAACAGTGTCATATGACTTCAAGCAGGAACGTATAATGGGACAAGTCTCTTGACCTCTTCATCACTTAACGTCTCCGATGAAGACAAAAAAAAAAAAAGAAAAGTGTCGGCGGGCCAGAGGACCCCTTATAATATAATGTGTTTAATTAGTTATTTACGGCCGCACAGCTTGAGATTAATGTATCCCGGGGGAATAACATTACACTGTGACTTTGGGGTCTCCCCTGCTGTGGGGGAAAAAACATGTGATTTGTGATACAGTATTGTGCATCCTATAAATATTCATAGACAGGTAGTAAAAAAAGAAAAGAAAAATAAATTATCATAAAAAATGCAGTTTCCTCGACTACGAATGGAAAAGAAAACAAAAGAAGTAAATGTTCTGCATCTATAATAATGTTTAAACAAAGTTGCGGTAATTTACTGCTCGCTCGGGGGTTGGGGGTCCGCAGATGGGGGGGATGAAATAGTTAATTGGCCATTTAGGCCTCTGCTTGCGTTCCGGTTTATTGGGTTAAAGTCATTTATTAACAGGCTATTTAAAGCAATGGATAAAAAGTCTACAAAAAATAGGTTACATAGAATCAATATTCAATATTCAATTTTGACTGAATGTTGTTAGAGCAGTGTTTTCCATCCAGTGTGCCTCCAGCTGTTGCAAAACTACAACTCTCAGCATGCCTGGAAAGCATACACTTATAAAAATAAAATTCTGCATGGGGACACTTGCCTGACCCTTCTCTCCTCTGACATCTAGAGTCAACATAGAGTTGAGGCCATTGCATATATAGATCAGTGTTTCCCAACCAGGGTGCCTCCAGCTGTTGCAAAACAACAACTCCCAGCATGCCCGGAAAGCATACACTTGTAATAAAATTCTGCATGGGGACACTTGCCTGACCCTTCTCTCCTCTGACATCTAAAGTCAACATAGAGTTGAGGCCACTGCACATATAGATCAGTGTTTCTCAACCAGGGTGCCTCCAGCTGTTGCAAAACTACAACTCCCAGCATGCCCGGACAGCCAACGGCTATAGTTTTGCAACAGCTGGAGGCACCCTGATATATATATATATATATATGAAGGAAAGAACAAAGTCCGGCACTAGGTTGCAGGTAAAAACTTCCTATTTCTTTATTTGAAGATTCTGCAGTACAGGGTAGAAAGTCTGACGCGTTTCGCTAAAGAGCTTAATCGTAGACAGTCTACGATTAAGCTCTTTGGCGAAACGCGTCAGACTTTCTACCCTGTACTGCAGAATCTTCAAATAAAGAAATAGGAAGTTTTTACCTGCAACCTAGTGCCGGATTTTGTTCTTTCCTTCACAAGTGAGCAGCCGGAGGCGGTACCGGCCGGTCTACGGCACAGGTGGCGAGGTGGGCGTGCACAGGGTGAGCGACTCACAAGTCAGCCTTTGATATATATATATATATAAATATATACATATTTGTTGCAAACCTACGACTCCAAAAATGCCCAGGCATGCTGGGAGTTGTAGTTTTGTAACAATTATTTACACACACACACATATATATATATGGGAAAAAAATTCTGTAATCTAAACCGTGGTATTTACATACACCGCGGAGCCTGAATCCGTATATAAGGTAGAAGCCTGAACGCTTTCTCCCATTATAATTAATATGTAACATGTCCCCGCAGATAATATTACTTCGCATTACTGCGTTCAATTTCCAGCTGTCAATCACCGGCGGGGAAATTGCTCCACCTGTACCTGACGTGTGTCAGGGAGCCATGATCTGCTATCACCATCGGATTAGGTCACTTCCACATGTGCTGAATTTATGAGGCAATAAGAAGCGGGGAAAGTCGACACACCGGGTCAACGGTGACGGCAAAGTAAAGAACAATGGCGTGTATTCACTGCACACCCCACCCTGGCCACTCGTGTCCTCCTTCATATCTGTTCAGGGACTTCTAGAGCAGTGGGGTCCAAACTGTGGACTTTAAGCTGAACTACAACTCCCAGCATGCCCAGACAGTCAACGGCAGTCCGGGCATGCTGGGAGTTGAAGATTTGCAACAGCTGGAGGTCCACAATTTGGAGACCACTGCTCTTGAGTCTAAAGATCCTGCTTTCTCTATAAAGAGGGTCATATATAAAGTCGCCTATAAAAAGGCTAATTATAAAGACTCATATATAAAGTGTCCTATATAAGGGATCATGATGGAAAAGTAATGTATACAGTGTCATATATAAGGGATCATATAGGAAGGGTTATGTATACAGGGTCATATATAAGGGATCATATAGGAAGGGTTATGTATACAGGGTCATATATAAGGGATCATATAGGAAGGGTTATGTATACAGGGTCATATATAAGGGATCATATAGGAAGGGTTATGTATAAAGGGTCATATATAAGGGATCATGATGGGAAAGTAATGTATACAGGGTCATATATAAGGGATCATATAGGAAGGGTTATGTATACAGGGTCATATATAAGGGATCATATAGGAAGGGTTATGTATACAGGGTCATATATAAGGGATCATATAGGAAGGGTTATGTATAAAGGGTCATATATAAGGGATCATGATGGGAAAGTAATGTATACAGGGTCATATATAAGGGATCATATAGGAAGGGTTATGTATACAGGGTCATATATAAGGATTCATATAGGAAGGGTTATGTATAAAGGGTCATATATAAGGGATCATATAGGAAGGGTTATGTATACAGGGTCATATATAAGGATTCATATAGGAAGGGTTATGTATAAAGGGTCATATATAAGGATTCATATAGGAAGGGTTATGTATACAGGGTCATATATAAGGATTCATATAGGAAGGGTTATGTATAAAGGGTCATATATAAGGATTCATATAGGAAGGGTTATGTATAAAGGGTCATATATAAGGATTCATATAGGAAGGGTTATGTATACAGGGTCATATATAAGGGATCATATAGGGAGGGTTATGAATAAAGGGTCATATATAAGGGATCATATAGGAAGGGTTATGTATACAGGGTCATATATAAGGGATCATATAGGAAGGGTTATGTATAAAGGGTCATATATAAGGGATCATATAGGAAGGGTTGTGTATAAAGGGTCATATATAAGGGATCATATAGGAAGGGTTATGTATAAAGGGTCATATATAAGGGATCATATAGAAAGGGTTATGTGCAAAGCATGATATATAACAGTGGTCTTCAACCTGCAGACCTCCAGATGTTGCAAAACTACAACTCCCAGCATGCCCGGACAGCCGTTGGCTGTCCGGGCATGCTGGGAGTTGTAGTTTTGCAACATCTGGAGGTCCGCAGGTTGGAGACCACTGATATATATAAAGAGTTGTGCTTTTTGGACACAGCAATGGGGCTAATCCGCGTGCTGGCCACCCAACCAAATCCACATGGCTAAAATCTGCGCTGTATCAGCGACAGTGCGAATTTCCTTTGGAAATAACGGGACATAGTTTGTGTGCAGATTGCATAAAAACATCATCCTTGTGTGAACATGCCCTTGAAGTGTACCTGTCATTGTAAAATGCTTTCTGACAGGTCCTAGGCCCGGCCCATCACTAGAAGAAGCGGAGAGAGAAGTGCGGAGACGGTCCCATAGACTTAAAGGTGACGTTGCCGTAATATCGGGCACAACCAAAACTAAGGTCATCTCTGCTATTGCAGCATAGTCACCAGGTGAGGCTGCAGACTGGTTTAGGGAAAGCTGTAAATCAGTGTTTTCCAAACAGTGTGTTTTCAGCTGTTGCAACACTACAACTCTCAGCATGCCCGGACAGCTATTGGCTGTCTGGGAATGCTGGTAGTTGTAGTTTTGTAAGAGCTGTAGCGTTGCAGTTTAAAGGAGATGTCCGGTGCAGACTATTCCTATTCCATCCTGCCCGGGCTGCAAAAAAAAGACAAAACAAACTTTCACTTACCTTCCTACGTTCCCCCGGAGCTCCGCAACAGCTGATCAGTCGGCCTTCCTACTTCCCTTAGCCCGGTACGTCACACGGCGCTTCAGCCGATAACGGGCCGCAGCGATGTCCCGCCGCGGCCGGTGACGTACCGGGCTAAGGGAAGTAGGAAGTAAACAGTCCGGCCGACCGATCAGCTGTTGCGGAGCTCCGGGGGAACGTAGGAAGGTAAGTTAAAGTTTGTTTTGTTTTTGTTTTTGCAGCCCGGGCAGGATGGAATAGAAAAAGTCTGCGCCGGACATCTCCTTTAAAGACCACTGCACTAAGGGATGATATGTGAGGGAAGCCTTGATTTACCTTTCTGGATCCTCTGAAGGAGACAGACAGACCTTTTAGCTGTTCGGGGCATACTAGAATCTGTAGTTTTGCAATAGCTGGGGATACACTGTCCCTAAAAGGTAAATCATGGCTTAACTTTCTTATCATCCTTTAGTTCAGTGGTCTTCAAACTGAGGCCTTCCAGCAGTTGCAAAACTTCAACTCCCAGCATGACTAGAAAACACTGGTGTAAATATGGTAACGGGGTGTGATGAGGGTAGATGTTGTCACCCTAGGGGCAGATGACATTAACCCATTGTATTCGAGACGCCAGGGCGTGGTTTATCCTTGATACCACCCAAAGGTATACCGTTAGATCCTGGGCTAGGCACGAGGGCAATAATGACTATGACGCCAAGTTACGGATAACGGTAGCTTTACTGAGGGTAGACACTTGGTAAAGTCTATACAGTTCAGCCGGGGCCCAAGGAGGTGACCAGTGACTCAGAGAACTTAAGGGCTTGCTAGGACTTGTGATAGGACTGGACAATTTAATGCAGGCCTCGACAGATGACAGGGACTGACTTGACTGACCACTGACAAAGCTACGACTGTGGATTACTTGCAATTGACTGTGGCTGCAGACTGGACTTGAGGCCCCCAATGACTCTGGACACAGACTAGGACTCGACTAGACTGGACCTCAGCTTAGCAGAAAGAGCAGAGCTTTCCCAGGGCTTATATAGGGGAGACTAGCAGGGAGCCTAAAGGTCACCCCTGGGATCATCTGGTCACTGGTACCTCCTGGGTAACAATCACATGGTACTTTTCTAAAAGCAACAACACATTATATATTATAATACAAAGCAAAACATGTATATACAGGGGTGAAACAAATACAAGGGGCCCAGGGGACACTGAAGGGAGGCTGCCGGACAGGGTACTGGGCCACCACATAAATACTTAATAATTGCACCAGCAACAAACCAACCACTTGTGCCAGGTATCTCCATGATACAAACCAGGACTCGATGAGCCTGCACTGAACTACGAGACATCTTGAACCATTTTCACCATGTGGAACATTTTATTAAAAAAAAAATTCTTGACAAATCACCAAAATCTCACTAATTAAATGTCAGAGCGATTACGAGATGAACGCAGCTGCCCGGGGATCGGGCCGGTTTGATGGGACGCACCTTTGTCGAGGTCACTTGAAACGTTCCATGTTGAGGTAGGATGTAAATCAGCATTGACTGTCAGCTCAGTTCCTGTGCGGGACAAAACAAGACATATTTAATATACGTCAATTTATGGGCTGCCACACGTCTGAATATACACAGGGCCGCAAAAAATCTCCAGGTGAAATCAGAAGAAACGCTATAGAGTTACCGGCAACTAATGAGATCTAACTAATTCCAGAGATAGTGAGAGCTACACTACACGTATACGGGATAAAGGGCGGAGTACAAAGGGTCATATATAAGGGGTCATATATAAGGGGTCATATGTAAGGGGTCATATATAAGGGGTCATATGTAAGGGGTCATATGTAAGGGGTCATATGTAAGGGGTCATATATAAGGGGTCATATATAAGGGGTCATATATAAGGGTCATATATAAGGGTCATATATAAGGGGTCATATATAAGGGTCATATATAAGGGGTCATATGTAAGGGGTCATATATAAGGGTCATATACAAGGGTCATATATAAGGGGTCATTTATAAGGGTCATATATAAGGGCCATATATAAGGGGTCATATATAAGGGTCATATATAATGGGTCATACATAAGGGTCATATATAAGAGTCATATATAAGGGGTCATATATAAGGGGTCATATATAAGGGGTCATGTACAAGGGTCATATATAAGGGTCATATATAAGGGGTCATATATAAGGGTCATATATAAGGGTCATATATAAGGGGTCATACATAAGGGTCATATATAAGGGGTCATATGTAAGGGGTCATATATAAGGGTCATATATAAGGGTCATATATAAGGGGGTTATAGTTAAAGGGTCATATATAAGGGGTCATATATAAGGGGTTGTATGTAAGGGGTCATATATAAGGGGTCATATATAAGGATCATATATAAGGGGTTATAGTTAAAGGGTCATATATAAGGGGTCATATATAAGGGTCATATATAAGGGGTCGTATATAAGGGTCATATATAAGGGTCAGTTATATTGTTGTATATAGGAGCAGTATTATAGTAGTTATATTCTTGTATATAGGAGCAGTATTATAGTAGTTATATTCTTGTATATAGGAGCAGTATTATAGTAGTTATATTCTTGTATATATAAGAGCAGTATTATAGGAGTTATATTCTTGTATATTGGAGCAGTATTACAGTAGTTATATTCTTGTATATAGGAGCAGTATTATAGTAGTTATATTCTTGTATATAGGAGGCAGTATTATAGGAGTTATATTCTTGTATATGTAAGGGGTCATATATAAGGGTTCATATATAAGGGTCATATATAAGGGGTCATATATAAGGGGTTAAAGTTAAAGGGTCATATATAAGGGTCATCTATAAGGGGTCATATATAAGGGGTCATATATAAGGGGTTATAGTTAAAGGGTCATATATAAGGGTCATATATAAGAGTCATATATAAGGGGTCATATATAAGGGTCATAATAAAGGGTTCACGCTACGAAATTCGGATGCAGGAGAATGTTGTAATATAGCAGTTATAATCTTGTAAATAGGAGCAGTATATATAAGGGGTCATATATAAGGGTCATATATAAGGGTCATATATAAGGGTCATATATAAGGGTTCATATATAAGGGTCATATATAAGGGGTTATAGTTAAAGAGTCATATATAAGGGGTCATATGTAAGGGGTCATATATAAGGGGTCATATATAAGGGTCATATATAAGGGGTCATATATAAGGGGTTATAGTTAAAGGGTCATATATAAGGGTCATCTATAAGGGGTCATATATAAGGGGTCATTTATAAGGGTCATATATAAGGGGTCATATATAAGGGGTCATATATAAGGGTCATATATAAGGGTCATATATAAGGGGTCATATATAAGGGTGAAATAAAAGGGTCATAATAAAGGGTTCACGCTACGAAATTCGGATGCAGGAGAATGTTGTAATATAGCAGTTATAATCTTGTAAATAGGAGCAGTATTATAGTCATTATATAAGTAGAGTGTAGAAGGAAATGGCACTGTCCAGATGTGTTAGATGAATTATGGCTGTGGTGGTTACTTCCAGGAGATCGGGTAGGCAGACATATATTGGGGGTGCAGGTTAAAACAGAAAAAGTCCAATAATAGGTGCAAGTGTAGAAGGAAAAAAACCGCACTCACCCGCACTCACCCACTCTAAATGTGCTGCAGACAAGGAGGTTTTTATTAAGCCGGGGGTCAAGGTCCGGGACAGGTGGAGGACGTGGAGGAGAGAAATGCCACTAGTTTCCCTCACTATGGAGCTTTATCCAGCTAATGTGCCACCCTGGATAAAGCTCCATAGTGAGCGAAACTAGTTGCATTTCTATCCTCCACGTCCTCCACCTGTCCCGGACCTTGACCCCTGTCTGAATAAAAACCTCCTTGTCTGCAGCACATTTAAAGTGGGTGAGTGCGGTTTTTTTGCTTCTACACTTGCACATATTATAGTTATTATATTCTTGTATATAGGGGCAGTATTATAGTAGTTACATTCTTGTATATAGGAGGCAGTATTATAGTAGTTATAGTCTTGTATATAGGAGCAGTATTATAGTAGTTATAGTCTTGTATATAGGAGCAGTATTATAGTAGTTACATTCTTGTATATAGGAGCAGTATTATAGTAGTTATATTCTTGTATATAGGAGCAGTATTATAGTAGTTATATTCTTGTATATAGGAGGCAGTATTATAGTAGATATATTCTTGTACATAGGAGGCAGTATTATTGTAGTTATATTCTTGTATATAGGAGCAGTATTATAGTAGTTATAATCTTGTATATAGGAGCAGTATTATAGTAGTTATATTCTTGTATATATAAGAGCAGTATTATAGGAGTTATATTCTTGTATATAGGAGGCAGTATTATAGTAGTTATATTGTTGTATATAGGAGCAGTATTATAGTAGTTATATTCTTGTATATAGGAGCAGTATTATAGTAGTTATATTCTTGTATATAGGAGCAGTATTATAGTAGTTATATTCTTGTATATATAAGAGCAGTATTATAGGAGTTATATTCTTGTATATTGGAGCAGTATTACAGTAGTTATATTCTTGTATATAGGAGCAGTATTATAGTAGTTATATTCTTGTATATAGGAGGCAGTATTATAGGAGTTATATTCTTGTATATAGGAGCAGTATTATAGTAGTTATATTCTTGTATATAGGAGCAGTATTATAGTAGTTATATTCTTGCATATAGGAGCAGTATTAAAGTAGTTATATTCTTGTATATAGGAGGCAGTATTATAGTCATTATATTCTTGTATATAGGAGGCAGTATTATAGTAGTTATATTCTTGTATATAGGAGCAGTATTATAGTAGTTATATTCTTGTATATAGGAGCAGTATTGTAGTAGTTATATTCTTGTATATAGGAGCAGTATTATAGTAGTCATATTCTGGTATATAGCAGCAGTATTATAGTAGTTATATTCTTGTATATAGGAGCAGTATTATAGTAGTTATATTCTTGTATATAGGAGGCAGTATTATAGTAGTTATATTCTTGTATATAGGAGCAGTATTATAGTAGTTATATTCTTGCATATAGGAGCAGTATTATAGTAGTTATATTCTTGTATATAGGAGGCAGTATTATAGTCATTATATTCTTGTATATAGGAGGCAGTATTATAGTAGTTATATTCTTGTATATAGGAGCAGTATTATAGTAGTTATATTCTTGTATATAGGAGCAGTATTATAGTAGTTATATTCTTGTATATAGGAGCAGTATTATAGTAGTTATATTCTTGTATATAGGAGCAGTATTATAGTAGTTATATTCTTGTATAGAGGGGGCAGTATTATAGTAGTTATATTCTTGTATATAGGAGCAGTATTATAGTAGTTATATTCTTGTATATAGGAGCAGTATTATAGTAGTTATATTCTTGTATATAGGAGCAGTATTGTAGTAGTTATATTCTTGTATATAGGAGCAGTATTATAGTAGTCATATTCTGGTATATAGCAGCAGTATTATAGTAGTTATATTCTTGCATATAGGAGGGAGTATTATAGTAGTTATATTCTTGTATATAGGGGACAGTATTATATTAGTTATATTCTTGTATATAGGAGCAGTATTATAGTAGTTATATTCTTGTATATAGGAGCAGTATTATAGTAGTTATATTCTTGTATATAGGAGCAGTATTATAGTAGTTATATTCTTGTATATAGGAGGCAGTATTAAAGTAGTTATATTCTTGTATATAGTATAGAAGCAGTATTATAGTAGTTATATTCTGGTATATAGGAGGAAGTATTATAGTAGTTATATTCTTGTATATAGGAGCAGTATTATAGTAGTTATATTATTGTACATAGGAGAAGTATCAAAGTAGTTATATTCTTGTATATAGGAGCAGTATTATAGTAGTTATATTATTGTACATAGGAGAAGTATCAAAGTAGTTATAATCTTGTACACAAGGGGCCGTATTACGGTGGTTATATTCAACAGAACCCCAGTTACTGTAACAGTACTGATACAACGTTTTCCATGTCAAACAGGATGGAACTACATTACATAAACATGAATACTATATAAATAACCAAAATGATCTTCATGTGCCTCCGTAAATACAAAAATCACAGTTTCCCCTTATGTTCCATGCAGCATATTTTCTGCATCAGGTTAAACAATGTCCCCCATTGACATTCTTCCCCCTGCGATCTTATCTTCCTGCCGGCTTCATCTCTGCATGCGGTTATAGTTTGATCTGAGCCTCCATTGTGCAGAGTTTTATGATAAGACATAAATTAAGAAAATACATAAGACCACCCTGGAGATGATGACAGATGTTCCTGTGCCCGCAGCCAGCGGCTGTCCGGGCATGCTGGAAGTTGTAGTTTTGCAACATCTAGAGGTCAAGATTTACCTTGGGGTCCCCTCAGGCACCAGGGCCGTGATACAACAGCTACTACTGCACCCGGGTACTCCGGTGGAAAACTTTTTTATTTTTTATTTAAATCAACTGGTGCCAGAAAGTTAAACAGATTTGTAAATTACTTCTATAAAAAAAATCTTAATCTTTCTGGAACACAGAGCTCTCTGCTGACATCATGACCACAGTGCTCTCTGCTGACATCTCTGTCCATTTTAGGAACTGTCCAGAGCAGCATATGTTTGCTATGGGGATTTTCTTAAAATGGACAGAGGTGTCAGCAGAGAGCACTGAGGTCATGATGTCAGCAGAGAGCTCTGTGTTCCAAAAATAATAGAATTCCCTCTGTAGTATTCAGCAGCTAATAAGTACTGGAAGGATTAAGATTTTTTTAATAGAAGTCATTTACAAATCTGTTTAACTTTCTGGCACCAGTTGATTTAAAAAAATAAAAAGTTTTCCACTGGAGTACCCCTTTAAAGTTACGCCAATGTGTGATACTGTGTTCCGGATGCAGATCTTGGCTTTAGGTAGCCCAGTGGGTCCCCAACTCGCCCCACTATTAGCTTCCCTCCCCATCCAGGCCACACCTGTTTCCCAATAACGTCCCGCGCCGAATTATTTTTCCGCAATTATCCCGACAATAAATATTTGACTCCGGCTGTCATCGTTAAGTGTCTGCATTGCCTTTGGACACATCAACCACTCCATACGCTTCCTGAACGACTGCGAAAACGCTTATTATTATTCAGCCGCGTCTGGCGTGACATAAGATTTCCATACAAGGCCTATATTGTCCGGCTGGAGAGGGGACAGCGGACCATCTGGACAGTGCCGGAGATTGTTTACACAAGTGTCAGCGCGCCAGGGCGGGCAGGAAAAAGTGAGATCTTCACTTGCCATCGAGATGCTGGGGGTCATTCTGTCTGCTCGGCAAAAACCCGGATGCACTAAGGGGAAAATATTCTATTTATTCCCCATTTCTCGACATTTTTAAGATTTTTTTTGCTTGCTGTAAATGAATGCATTTACTGGCAGCAAGCAGAGATGGTCAAACGACATAGATTTGGGACAAAAACTGTCTTTGTTGCCCATAGCAACCAATTTAGCATCCACTATGTATGTGGCCCATAGCAACCAATCACAGCACAGAAACCATTCATGTGGCCCATAGCAACCAGTCGCAGCACAGACACCATTCATGTGGCCCATAGCAACCAGTCACAGCACAGCAATTATATTGTACACAGCAGCCAATCACAGAGCAGCAACCATCTATGTGGCCCATAGCAACTAATCATAGAGAAGCCTATATGATGGCCCATAGCAACCAATCACAGAGCAGCAACTATGTGGTCCATAGCAACTAATCATAGAGAAGCCTAAATGATGGCCCATAGCAACCAATCACAGAGCAGCAACCATCTATGTGGTCCATAGCAACCAATCACAGAGCAGCAACCATCTATGTGGTCCATAGCAACTAATCATAGAGAAGCCTATATGATGGCCCATAGCAACCAATCACAGAGCAGCAACCATCTATGCGGTCCATAGCAACCAATCACACAGTAGCAACCATTTATGAGGCCCATAGCAACAAATCATAGAGAAGCCTATATGATGGCCCATAACAACCAATCACAAAGCAGCAACCATTTATGAGGCCCATAGCAATTAATCATAGAGAAGCCCATATGATGGCTCATAGCAACCAATCACAGAGCAGCAACTATCTATGTGGTCCATAGCAACCAACCACAGAGCAGCAACTATCTATGTGGTCCATAGCAACATATCACAGCCCAGAAACCATTCATATGGCCCATAGCAACCAGTCACAGCACAGCAACTATATTGTAAATAGCAACCAACCACAGAACAGCAACCATCTATGTGGCCCATAGCAACCAATCATAGAGAAGCCCATAAGTGGCACAGCACAGCAACTATATATTGCACAGATTTATAATTAAAAAAATAAGTTCTAAAGGTATACTGTCTTTGTTGCCTATAGCAACCAATCACAGAGCAGCAATTACTGTATATTGCCCATAGCAACATATCACAGAACAGCAGCTATGTTGCCTGCAGTAACCAATCACAGATCAGCTACTGTCTATGTTGTCTATAGCAACCAATCATAGAGCTGCAACTATCTATATGGCCCATAGCAACCAATCCCAGAGCAGCAACTATCTATATGGCCCATAGCAACCAATCACAGAGCAGCAACTATCTATATGGCCCATAGCAACCAATCACAGAGCAGCAACTATCTATATTGCCCATAGCAACCAATGACAGAGCAGCAACTATCTATATTGCCCATAGCAACGTATCACAGAACAGCAGCTATGTTGTCTGCAGTAACCAATCACAGATCAGCTATGTTGTCCATAGCAACCAAACAGAGCAGCAACTTTGTGGCCCATAGTAACCAATCACAGTACAGCAAATATATTGTCCATAGCAACCAATCACAGAGCAGCAAGTACTGTATATTGCCCATAGCAACGTATCACAGAGCAGCAACTGTCTATGTTGTCCGCAGTAACCAGTCACATCACGTCGCTTTTCTTATTTGGCTCTTGATAAACTGCGCTGTGATCGGCAGCTTCATGACTATAACAATAACAGCGCTGTCCTTAGGTTGTGTCTGGTATTGCAGCTCAGCCTCATTCACTTCAAAGGTCTACAACACCTAACAAAACCTATAAACAAATGTGGCGCTGTTTATAGAAGAAAGCAGCCATGTTTTTATATTCCCGCACAGATGCATAACCTGTTTTACTCTGTCTTCAATGGCGGACGGCTTCTCCCTCATATTTTCCTCCTAACTAACTGCAAACACAGGGGCGACTGCCATTATACCAAGCAAAAAATAACAGAAAATGTAAGTAAAATCACAGAAAATAAAAAGTTAAATAAATATAGAAAATAAGCATTTGCAAAATTCCGAAATAAGTCTGCTATTGAATACACAAAATACACAAAATTAATATAAATTTATTATCTAGATATTTGTGAGATTCTTAGATAAAATCTATATATTTAAAATAATATTTTAACGACAATTCTGACGAAGCCTTGAGAGATTTCCTTGGATGAAACAGTCTTTCTAAACGTTTGCGGTCCTATCTACACCACATAGTAAAAAGTGTGACCCCCACCGGCGGTTCAAATGAAAGACTTCAGAAATGATGATGTTAGCTACGTGTAACGCTCCCTCCGCTCTGCTTAGTCATACAAGATCCATCTGTCCTGCGCCCTGTATACTGCATTAGGAGCAGGAAGTATACAGGACTCATGCATCACCAATGCTGGATACAGCGCTCCAGAGCCCATAACTCACAGTTCATTACCAGAACTGCCGCAGGAAACAGGGCGGCCACAAAATTCCCAAGAACTTCTGTGCACCAGGCCTCAGGCCTCTTTTGAAGTTTACACCAAACACACACATAACGAAAAAGCCACAAAAACCTGACCAAATCGCCTAAAAAAACAAAAGAACTTTAAGCATGTTCCAGCTATAGCAAAGTGCCCATACCTGTTCCCTTTTTAGTAGTGCTCCGCCTGTATGGCTGCATTCACATCTCGTTTTTGCAATACGGTTCCCGTATCAGGTTTTATGTTTAAAAAAAACGTATGTCTCAAAACCAGACCGAACTGTATACAACCGTATATACCTCTGTATGGTTTTAAACTGTATACGGTTTGAAAAAGGATGTCCGGTTGCATACGGTTTAATACCGGTTTGTACAGGATGGCTGCTTTCTTTCAGAAACAGCGCCACACCACTCTGCATGGTGGCGTGTGGTATTGCAGCTCAGCTCTATAGAAATAAATGACCCTAATTTGCAATACCACACTCAACCTGTGAACAGGTGTGGCACTGTTTCGGGAAGAAAGCAGCCATATTTTATATTAAATCCCCTGCAACCCCAATCTTTCTATCCTATAAAGTTATGACACAGGGCACACGATCCAAAATCCTGGAGGCCAACTCATCTTGCATTCAGCACCGCAATGTCGGGCAGCCAAGACGATCAGTAGGAATTTACCTACATTTAAATACGCAGAGGGATCACACAATATTCTCTGCATTTGTTTTGGCACTTCGGAAGGACAGCGTGGCGCCATTTCTGCAAACGTAGCGATTCCTCCGTCCAGGATTGTTCAGATCAGGTTTATTGAATATTTAGAAAAAATCCAATCTTGTCCCAATTATGGATATTTAGTGGGAGGGGGGCGACAGAACGCAGTCTGTAATAATAAAAAGTAGGAATGTTTAATAAAAGTAAAAAAAATAAAATAAAATCTGGTTTCTGGAATTCTTCAGCGATTTTACATTAGGGTTATAAATGAATCTGTCAATCAGACTATTATACTGTGTATACAGCGTTCTATATACTTTGTGTCACTTCATTCACAGTTAATATTTGAATTTCAAATCTTTGGACAGTTATTAAGCTCCACCCCTGTTCTGCCCTGGCACTGCCCCCAAACTGAGCAGATACGCCCCTTTCTATGCAAATAAGCATAAGCCACACCCCTTTCAGTCTAGTTTGTAGGATTATTCTGCCAAATCGGTACTTGTAGCAACTAGGCATGCCTGTCAATCGGGCTAGACTATTATAGACTGTCATGTAAATAAAATTGAATACATTTTGCATCCCACATTATGTGACATTTCAAGCCGTGCCCTTAGGTTTCCTAGGAAAACCCCTTGGGTTTGGTTTTTGGGACAGTCCTGCCAAATCAGGACAATTAAAGGGGTAGTCCAGTGGAAAGCAAATTTCTTAAAATGAACTGGTGCCAGAAAATTAAACAGATTTGTAAATTACTTCTATTGAAAAAAATCTAAATGCTTCCAGCACTTATCAGCTGCTGTATGTTCCACAGGAAGTTGTATTTCTTACTGGAGTTCTCTTCAGTCTGAGCACAGTGCTCTCTGCTGACACCTCTGTCCATGTCAGGAACTGTCCAGAATAGCAGCAAATCCCCATAGCAAACCTCTCCTGCTCTGGACAGTTCCTGACATGTCAGCAGAGAGCATTGTAGTTAGACTGAAAAGAACTCGAGAAAGAAATACAACTTCCTGTGGAACATACAGCAGCTAATAAGTACTGGAAGGATTAAGATTTTAAAGTAATTTACAAATTTGTTTCTTTTTCTGGCACCAGTTGATTATAAGAAATTAGTTTTCCACTGGAGGGGTTATCCAGGAAAAAAACTTATATATATATATATATAAATCAATCAACTGGCTCCAGAAAGTTAAACAGATATGTAAATTACTTCTATTAAAAAATCTTAATCCTTTCAGTACTTATGAGCTGCTGCAGTTGAGTTATTCTTGTCTAAGTGCTATCTGTCTCGGGAACTGTCCAGAGTAGAAGCAAATCCCCATAGCAAACCTCTTCTACTCTGTGCAGTTCCCGAGACAGACAGAGATGTCAGCAGAGAGCACTGTTGTCGGACAGAAAAGAACCACTCAACTTCAGCAGCTGATAATTATTGGAAGGATTAAGATTTTTTTTAATATAAGTAATTTACAAATCTGTTTAACTTTCTGGAGCCAGTTGATATAAAAAAAAATACCTGCAATACCCCTTTAACAACTAAGTGAAACCTCTTGGAGTTTTCAGGGACCTTAGTTTGCAATAACAAATATTAAAAGGTTTATTAAGGTCAACAGAGCGCCTTCCTTGTCTACAGGCTGTGTCTGGTATTGCAACTGCAATAGACGGCCTATGGACCATGGTGGGCCTGTTTTTTTGGGGGGAAAAATTTGTCTGTCAGTAACAAAGTCCCCATGATGGCTGCTTCCACACTGTGTAGGACTGGGACAAAGGCAACTTAAAGGGGTTATCCAGGAAAAAAGTTATATATATATATATCAACTGGCTCCAAAAGTTAAACAGATTTGTAAATTACTTCTATTAAAAAATCTTAATCCTTTCAGTACTTATGAGCTGCTGAAGTTGAGTTATTCTTTTCTGTCTAAGTGCTCTCTGATGACACGTGTCTCGGGAGCTGTCCAGAGAAGAAGCAAATTCCCATAGCAAACCTATTCTCAGTATGGACTCATTAGGGATATAGGTTTTTCAACCTTACGAACTATATTACTATGTATTCTGCTCTGTGCAGTTCCCAAGACAAGCAGAGATGTCAGCAGAGAGCACTGTTTCCAGACAGATAAGAACAACTTCAGCAGCTGATAATTATTGGAAGGATTAAGATTTTTTAATAGAAGTAATTTACAAATCTGTTTAACTTTCTGGAGCCAGTTGATCAAAAAAAAAAAAAGATTTTTCCTGGAATACCCCTTTAAAAACCGCATTAGACAGTGCTTCCCAACCAGGGTGCCTCCAGCTGTTGCAGAACTACAACTCCCAGCATGCCCGGACATAAGATATTGACAAACTTAATGAGCATAAGATATTGACAGACTTAATGGGTCATCTTAAGGCCTATCACATGGCTGAACATTGCTCGGGTTTCATTATGTGGAGATTGAAGGGATTTCCCAAGAGACTTTTCGAGCTTCAATGTTTTCTTAGGAGGAAAGAAGCAGAAAAGCCGCCCAGATATAAACAGATTTGTTGTGTGTTAAAAGCATCAACTAAATCCTATATTGTCAAAACAGAGCGGAGGATGAAGCGGAGGATGAAGCGGAGTCCTCCATAGCTCCGGGGCAGAGCTGAGAACACTTCAATGTATGATGAAAGGAACTTTACACCTCGTGTTAATCATTTACTGAAGGGACTTATGTGAAAAGCGGAAAATTCTCTCACTGACTGAAGTAATAAACATGATCCGCAACAAACATCGAAGTATGCGCAGAAAAAGAAAGAGTTAATACACTAAGACATTGAAATATATCAGACATCACTTATCCTGTACTGATCCTGAGTTATATCCTGTATTATACCCCAGAGCTGTACTCACTATTCTGCTGGTGGGGTCACTGTGTACATACATTACATTACTTATCCTGTACTGATCCTGAGTTATATCCTGTATTATACTCCAGAGCTGTACTCTCTATTCTGCTGGTGAGATCACTGTGTACATACATTACATTACTTATCCTGTACTGATCCTGAGTTATATGCTGTATTATACTCCAGAGCTGTACTCACTATTCTGCTGGTGAGATCACTGTGTACATACATTACATTACTTATCCTGTACTGATCCTGAGTTCTATCCTATATTATACTCCAGAGCTGTACTCACTATTCTGCTGGTGAGGTCACTGTGTACATACATTACATTACTTATCCTGTACTGATCCTGAGTTCTATCCTATATTATACTCCAGAGCTGTACTCACTATTCTGCTGGTGAGGTCACTGTGTACATACATTACATTACTTATCCTGTACTGATCCTGAGTTATATGCTGTATTATACTCCAGAGCTGTACTCACTATTCTGCTGGTGAGATCACTGTGTACATACATTACATTACTTATCCTGTACTGATCCTGAGTTCTATCCTATATTATACTCCAGAGCTGTACTCACTATTCTGCTGGTGAGGTCACTGTGTACATACATTACATTACTTATCCTGTACTGATCCTGAGTTATATCCTGTATTATACTCCAGAGCTGTACTCACTATTCTGCTGGTGAGATCACTGTGTATATACATTACATTACTTATCCTGTACTGATCCTGAGTTATATCCTGTATTATACTCCAGAGCTGTACTCACTATTCTGCTGGTGAGGTCACTGTGTACATACATTACATTACTTATCCTGTACTGATCCTGAGTTATATCCTGTATTATACTCCAGAGCTGTACTCACTATTCTGCTGGTGAGGTCACTGTGTACATACATTACATTACTTATCCTGTACTGATCCTGAGTTATATCCTGAATTATACTCCAGAGCTGTACTCACTATTCTGCTGGTGGGGTCACTGTGTACATACATTACATTACTTATCCTGTACTGATCCTGAGTTATATCCTGTATTATACTCCAGAGCTGTACTCACTATTCTGCTGGTGAGATCACTGTGTACATACATTACATTACTTATCCTGTACTGATCCTGAGTTATATCCTGTATTATACTTCAGAGCTGTACTCACTATTCTGCTGGTGAGGTCAATGTGTACATACATTACATTACTTATCCTGTACTGATCCTGAGTTATATCCTGTATTATACTCCAGAGCTGTACTCACTATTCTGCTGGTGAGGTCACTGTGTACATACATTACATTACTTATCCTGTACTGATCCTGAGTTATATCCTGTATTATACTCCAGAGCTGTACTCACTATTCTGCTGGTGAGGTCACTGTGTACATACATTACATTACTTATCCTGTACTGATCCTGAGTTTTATCCTGTATTATACTCCAGAGCTGTACTCACTATTCTGCTGGTGAGGTCACTGTGTACATACATTACATTACTTATCCTGTACTGATCCTGAGTTATATCCTGTATTATACTTCAGAGCTGTACTCACTATTCTGCTGGTGGGGTCACTGTGTACATACATTATATTACTTATCCTGTACTGATCCTGAGTTATATCCTGTATTATACTCCAGAGCTGCACTCACTATTCTGCTGGTGAGGTCACTGTGTACATACATTACATTACTTATCCTGTACTGATCCTGAGTTATATCCTGTATTATACTCCAGAGCTGCACTCACTATTCTGCTGGTGAGGTCACTGTGTACATACATTACATTACTTATCCTGTACTGATCCTGAGTTATATCCTGTATTATACTCCAGAGCTGCACTCACTATTCTGCTGGTGAGGTCACTGTGTACATACATTACTTATCCTGTACTGATCCTGAGTTATATCCTGTATTATACCCCAGAGTTGCACTCACTATTCTGCTGGTGATATTACTGTGTACTGTGATTGGTGGAGATGCCAGGAGTTCCAAGCTCTTTCAATGATATTAAGTAGATTTCGGAAGGTCTCGTTTAAATAATCTTCCCATATTCTGATCCTGTAGCGCAGAATGTATATGTCTGCCAAGGGTCTGGTAACAGGAGACGCTCAGTAACAACACGGCCTTTGTG
This sequence comes from Hyla sarda, assembly GCF_029499605.1. Lineage (NCBI taxonomy): Eukaryota > Metazoa > Chordata > Amphibia > Anura > Hylidae > Hyla > Hyla sarda. The sequence continues at coordinate 223,910,036 of NC_079195.1, forward strand.
ATGCTCAGAGACAGCAGATGTGATCCTGCAGGTTAAGGAGGAATAGAAATACCGCACAGACTTTACACCAGATGCCACAAGCTCCAGCCCGATGGGGTGGGGGGGGGGGGGGGGGGGGGGGTGGGGGGTATGAATATATATTTACAGAATAATACAGACTCCAGTATGGAGGAGAAGACGTCAAGAAACGCAGCACATGGAGAAGTCCTATTAGGGCAGTGGTCTCCAAACTGAACCTCCAGCTGTTGCAAAACTACAAGTTCCAGCATGCCCAGACAGCCTTTGGCTAGTGTTTCCCAACCTGTGTGCCTCCAGCTGTTGCAAAACTACAACTCCCAGAATGCCCAGACAGCCTTTGGCCAGTGTTTCCCAACCTGTGTGCCTCCAGCTGTTGCAAAACTACAACTCCCAGCATGCTCGGACATCCTTTGGCCAGTGTTTCCCATTCTGTGTGCCTCCAGTTGTTGCGAGACTACAACTCCCAGCATGCCCAGACAGCCTTTGGCCAGTGTTTCCCAACCACTGTGCCTCCAGCTGTTGAAAAACTACAACTCCCAGCATGCCTAGAAAACCTTTGGCCAGTGTTTCCCAACCTGTGTGCCTCCAGCTGTTGCACAACTACAACTCCCAGCATGCCCAGACAGCCTTTGGCCAGTGTTTCCCAACCTGTGTGCCTCCAGTTGTTGCAAGACTACAACTCCCAGCATGCCCAGACAGCATTTGGCCAGTGTTTCCCAACCTGTGTGCCTCCAGCTGTTGCAAAACTACAACTCCCAGAATGCCCAGACAGCCTTTGGCCAGTGTTTCCCAACCTGTGTGCCTCCAGCTGTTGCAAAACTACAACTCCCAGCATGCTCGGACATCCTTTGGCCAGTGTTTCCCATTCTGTGTGCCTCCAGTTGTTGCGAGACTACAACTCCCAGCATGCCCAGACAGCCTTTGGCCAGTGTTTCCCAACCACTGTGCCTCCAGCTGTTGAAAAACTACAACTCCCAGCATGCCTAGAAAACCTTTGGCCAGTGTTTCCCAACCTGTGTGCCTCCAGCTGTTGCACAACTACAACTCCCAGCATGCCCAGACAGCCTTTGGCCAGTGTTTCCCAACCTGTGTGCCTCCAGCTGTTGCAAAACTACAACTTTCAGCATGCCCAGAAAACCTTCGGACAGTGTTTCACAACCAGTGTGCCTCCAGCTGTTGTACAACTACAACTCCCAGCATGCCCGGACAGCCGTTGGCTGTCCGGGCATGCTGGGAGTTGTAGTTTTGAAACAGCTGGAGGTTCACAGTTTGAAGACCACAGTATTAGGGCACGTATATGTCCATAACTTCTAGATGACTGATGTCACTGGGTTCCTTTATGGAATGAATGACGCTGAGCTTAGATACTATGTAGTATGTTGAGCTCGGATACCATGTTGTAGTACAGGACTAATGATCTCTATTAAGGGATTATAGGAGGGAAAAAAACAGATTTGTCCTTAAAGCAAAAACATTACTTCTTCTAAGACAGGTCTACTGTAAATGATTGCAAGGAAACATTCCCGATTTGCTACGCCCGAATTACGGGCTTACCCCAGGGTTTTCCCTTATCAGAGGTCTAGCTCCAGAGAGATAATAGACTATTCTTAAGCTTATAATGCCTCCATGGGGGCGGCCATATTGCCTCCAGGTCAGAGGAGTAACCTCAATCCTCTGGACCCCAAAGTCAAATCTGTAACACCGTGCAATTTATAATAATATTGTTTTCTTAAGTGGTCCACGGGCCTTTGTTGTGACTGCTACCCCTAGATTCCCTATAGCCATACGTCTGCTCCAGGTTAAAGCATAAAACATTAAATAACGTTTCACCGTTTAAATCACGGGTTACATTTAAAATGTTGAGTAACTTTTCAGGATTAGCTTCCCGGTATGTGTACATGAGCAGCACTATTTCTGGGCATTATATAATGTGTATATGGTATTTTTTTAGCAGATTTCTGCTCTGCAGGCTTTAGCTATAGTTTTCAGTTCTCACAGAGCACCCTCCTCCCCCTCCATAGACTTGTATTGCTTGTCTTGAGCTCCCCCCTCCCCCTCCATAAACTTGTATTAATTGTCTTGAGCTCCCTCCTCCTCCTTTAAAGACTTGTTTTTTTGCTTCAGCTTCTTTCTCCCCCTCCCCCTCCATAGACTTATATTGATTGTCTTGATCTCCCTCCTCCCCCTCCATAGACTTGTATTGCTTGTCTTGAGCTCCCTCCTCCCCCTCCATAGACTTGTATTGCTTGTCATGAGCTCCCTCCTCCCCATCCATAGAGTTGTATTGCTTGTCATGAGCTCCCTCCTCCCCCCCTCCAAAGACCTTTATTGCTTGTCTTGAGCTCCCTCCTCCCCCCCTCCATACACTTGTATTGCTTGTCTTGAGCTCCCTCCTCCCCCTCCATAGACTTGTATTGCTTGTCTTGAGCTCCCTCCTCCCCCTCCATAGAGTTGTATTGCTTGTCATGAGCTCCCTCCTCCCCCTCCATAGACTTGTATTACTTGTCTTGAGCTCCCTCCTCCCCCTCCATAGACTTGTATTACTTGTCTTGAGTGCCCTCCTCCCCATTCATAGACTTGTATTGCTTGTCTTGAGCTCCCTCCTCCCCCCTCTATAGACTTGTATTGCTTGTCTTGAGCTCCCCCCTCCATAGACTTGTATTGCTTGTCTTGAGCTCCCTACCCCCCCTCCATAGACTTGTATTGCTTGTCTTGAGCTCCCTCCTCCCCCTCCATAGACTTGTATTGCTTGTCATGAGCTCCCTCCTCCCCCCCTCCAAAGACCTTTATTGCTTGTCTTGAGCTCCCTCCTCCCCCCCTCCATACACTTGTATTGCTTGTCTTGAGCTCCCTCCTCCCCCTCCATAGACTTGTATTGCTTGTCTTGAGCTCCCTCCTCCCCCTCCATAGAGTTGTATTGCTTGTCATGAGCTCCCTCCTCCCCCTCCATAGACTTGTATTACTTGTCTTGAGCTCCCTCCTCCCCCTCCATAGACTTGTATTACTTGTCTTGAGTGTCCTCCTCCCCATTCATAGACTTGTATTGCTTGTCTTGAGCTCCCTCCTCCCCCCTCTATAGACTTGTATTGCTTGTCTTGAGCTCCCCCCCCCCCCTCCATAGACTTGTATTGCTTGTCTTGAGCTCCCTACCCCCCCTCCATAGACTTGTATTGCTTGTCTTGAGCTCCCTCCTCCCTCCTCCATAGACTTGTATTGCTTGTCTTGAGCTCCCTCCTCCCCCTCCATAGACCTGTATTGCTTGTCTTGAGCTCCCTCCTCCATAGACTTGTATTGCTTGTCTTGAGCTCCCTCCTACCCCTCCAAAGACTTGTATTGCTTGTCTTGAGCGCCCTCCTCCCACCTCCATAGACTCGTATTGCTTGTCTTGAGCTCCCTCCTCCCCCTCCATAGACTCGTATTGCTTGTCTTGAGCTCCCTCCTCCCCCCCCCCCTCCATAGACTCGTATTGTTTGTCTTGAGCTCCCTTCTTGCCTCTCCATAGACTTTTATTGCTTGTTTTGAGCAGAAGGGGGGAGATGAGTATTATATCAGGGGAAAGAAGCATTTTTGTCTCAGCGGTTAGATCCCTCCATGACTGGATGCATATCCCCTATCCACAGTGTCCAATTGAAGGAGGTCGGACTGTTGGGACCCCCCACACTATCTTGAGATTGGAAACCCAAATCTCAGCTCAAAATAGATTGTCTAGTTGCAGATAAGTGCCGCCCCTCTATTCATTTTCTATGGAGCAGCCAAGTATAGTGCTCAGCTATCTCAGACAGCTACACAGACAACAAATAGAGCGGCAGCGTGCAAACGTGACTTGGATCTCCATTCTCAAGATGGTGGTGGGGTCCCAGCAGTTGGACACCCCCCTCCCCCCCCCATGATAAAACACATGTCCCCTTTCCTGTGAATTAAGATTAAGTAGTATAATTTGGAATTCCCCTTTTAGGATAGGGTCACACGTAACCGTAAAATACGCTGTGTATCCGCCGATGACCGACCCTATAGTGTGCCTCCTGCTGTGCGTGCTCTACGAGCAGACGCACAGGACCTGCGGGTCGCTGCGCGCATGCGCAGTGTAGTCAGACATCACGCCCGCTCTCGGCCTAGCTTAGGGAGCCGGGGGAAAGACCACGAGGTCTGTGAATACACTACGCATGCGCACGGTGACTAGCAAATCCCTGTGTCTGCTCGTAGCTGCAACGAGCAGGCACAGCAGGAGGCACACTATAGGGTCGGTCATCGGTGGATCCGCAGTGTAAAATACGCCCTTTCATGATGCCCCGCCCCCTCAATGCAAGTCTATGCGAGGGGGCGTGACGACTGTCACGCCCCCTCCCATAGACTTGCATTGAGGGGGCGGGGAATGACAACATGAGGGGGCGGGGCTATGACGTCACGAGCTCCCGGCGCCGGCTCCAGCGTTCGGAACAGTTTGTTCCAAACACTGAGCAGCGGAGTACCCCTTTAAGGATGCCGACTGAATGGCGATGAAGTCAGGTGACCATAGAGAAGTCTTAGATCAGGGGTCTCAAACTGTGGCCCCCCAGATGTTGCAAAACTACAACTCCCAGCATGCCCGGACAGCCAATGGCCACATAGCAGCTGCATGGTCCGCCTCTATGGCACATTGGCCCTTACCTTTTATCAGAGGGGGCTTGCTAAGGCCACAACAAAATTCGAACCATGTCCTCGATATCCAAAATGGAGTTCTCTACTATGCCGCATTAGGTGACGTGTAGAAGGACGACCACTGGACCTGTTCAGATGGAAAACGTAACCACAAACACATGGAGAGGTAATTGCCCCTAAACGCTGCAAATTTCGGAGACAACATTTTGTCGTTTGGAGTAACCCGATATACAGGCAGATTAGACAAAAAGTGAAAATAACTAATTCGTCCAGACATCCAAAAAACCAGGTCACATGACCATCACCATCACATTACAGGGATGGGATGTCACGGCCAAAATGTGGGTCAGTTATGTGCAGGATTTATTTATTTTTTTTTTTTTAAGGCATTGTCAAAAAGTTTATTATTTATCGTTTTCACAGCTAAAGAAAAAGTTTTTTTTTAAAAAGTACATTTTTTCACAAATTTCAGATTAATTTATATAAAAAATTTGGATAAACTAGGCTGCAGCTGTTGAACAACTACATTTCCCAGCATGCCTGAACCGCCAAAGGCAAGAGATATCAGGTGACACCCCTAGTGGTGCCCATTACAGTGCCCATAAAATGTGGCACCTTTCTTGAATCATGAATGACCTTCAAATCATCATTGTTCTGGAGCAGTGTTTCCCATCCAATGTGCCTCCAGCTGCTGCAAAACTACAACTCCCAGCATTCCCGGACAGATGAAGGCTTGAGATGTCGGGTGACAACCCTGGTGCCCATTACAGTGCCCATAAAACCTGGCATCTTCCTTGGATCATGGATGGATTAAAATCTTCATTGTTCTGGAGCAGTGTTTCCCATCCAATGTGCCTCCAGCTGTTGAACAACTACAACTCCCAGCATTCCCGGACAGCTGAAGGCTTGAGATGTCAAGTGACCACCCTGGTGCCCATTACAGTGCCCATAAAACCTGGCATCTTCCTTGGATCATGGATGGATTCAAATATTCATTGTTATGGAGCAGCGTTCCCCATCCAATGTGCCTCCAGCTGCTGCAACACTACAACTCCCAGCATTCCTGGACAGCTGAAGGCTTGAGATGTCAGGTGACAACACTGGTGCCCATTACAGTGCCCATAAAACCTGGCATCTTCCTTGGATCATAGATAGATTAAAATATTCATTGTTCTGGAGCAGTGTTTTTTTTTTACCAACCAGTGTGCTTCCAGCTGGTGCATAACTACAATTCCCAGCATGCCCGGACAGCCCAAGGCAACAGATATCTGGTGACAACAACCCTAATGGTACCCATTACAGTGCCCAAACAACCTGGCAACTTTCATGGATCATATATGGCATTCATATATTGTAGTTGTAGTTTTGCAACAGCTGGAGGCACACTGGTAGGGAAACACTGGTTTAAAGGGGTATTCCAGGAAAAAAAACTTTTTTTTTTTTAATATATACATCAACTGGCTCCAGAAAGTGAAACAGATTTGTAATTTACTTCTATTAAAAAATCTTAATCCTTTCCATAATTATCAGCTGCTGAAGTTGATGTTTTCTGTCTGGCAACAGTGCTCTCTGCTGACATCTCTGCTTGTCTCGGGAACTGCACAGAGTAGAAGAGGTTTGCTATGGGGTTTTGCTTCTAAACTGGGCGGTTTTCGAGACACGTGTCATCAGAGAGCACTTAGACAGAAAAGAACAACTCAACTTCAGCAGCTCATAAGTACTGAAAGGATTATGATTTTTTTTATAGAAGTCATTTACAAATCTGTTTAACTTTCTGGAGCCAGTTGATATATAAAAAAAAGTTTTTATTCCTGGATAACCCCTTTAAGGACTGAGAAATCAGGACAATCTCACGATTTTTCTTGTTTATATTAGTATTTTGGACATTTTATTTATTGAAATTATTTTTTTTTATTTCTTAAATGATTTGTAACCTTAAATGGCCCAGTGAATTACAAGCCTGGTAAATCGTAATATCTGTCCCTCTGGATTATATCACTTAAAGGAATCTATCATGAAAGTGACTCCCTGTAAGAAGCAATGGACTGTTCCTTCAAGTTTTAGGAATAATCTCATTACGGAATGTTAATAACCTAAAGCAAAGTCATGTGTAGTGATATCAAATACGACAACCATCCCCTGGGAAAAACCCTACAGCAGTGGTCTCCAACCTGCGGACCTGCAGATGTTGCAAAACTACAACTCCCAGCATGCCCGGACAGCCAACGGCTGTCCGGGCATGCTGGGAGTTGTAGTTTTGCAACATCTGGAGGTCCGCAGGTTGAAGACCACTGTCCTACAGGTTCCGCAACGCTCCATCCGTATCACCTACATCCCTGCTGAAAGCCATCAGGAGATAGATAGGGCATGCTGGGAGTTGTAGTTTTGCAACATCTGGAGGTCCGCAGGTTGAAGACCACTGTCCTACAGGTTCCGCAACGCTCCATCCGTATCACCTACATCCCTGCTGAAAGCCATGGAAGCCATCAGGAGATAGAGATAGGGACATGGAACAAATGAGCCAATATCTCCGTCCCTGTGATCGTCCGTCCACCATACACCGCGCGGAGGAGATAATCTGTCTGTACTGGGGACGTCCTGTACGTTCAGCCGCAGGTTTATTTGAAACGTTTGTTGTCCGGAGTGATGGGTAACAAATGGCAGAACCCACTGGGCCCTTTACAACAATGTGCTGGCTTCTAGCCCAAGTCTCTATCTAATGGGGGCACGTAACAAAGAAGAGCTGGACTCAATGTGAAAAGGTGTTTATAAAATGCAACAGTAAAAAAATATTTAAAAAAATAAAACAATAAAAAAAACAATTGTATGAATAAATAAAAAGAAAACAAAAATCACTGCATAACTAACAAAATAAATAAATATATTAATAAATAAAAAAAATAAAATATATATATATTATTTTTTTAAATAACGTAAAAAAAATCACTTTTAGAGGAGTTTTTTGTAATTTCTTGAAATTTGGGTTTATAAAGAATATGAATGAATAAATAAATAAATAAATAAATAAATACTGTGGAATGTAGAGAATGTATACCTACCTGTATACTGCTGCTGCTATCTCTATCTGATCAGGATATATAGTGGTTATACCCCTCCTTACCCAGCTCTATCTGTATACTGCTGCTGGGTAAGGATCTGAGATCTGGATATATGGTTGTTATATACCTCACCTCCAGCTCTATCTGTATACTGCTGCTGCTATCTATATGTGATTAGTATATATAGTAGTTATACACCTCTTATTCAGCTCTATCTGTATACTGCTGCTATCGGTATAGGATCAGGATATATAGTAATTATACACCTCCCCCTTAGCTTTATCTGTATACTGCTGATATCTCTATGGGATCAGGATATATAGCAGTTATATACCTCCCCTTCAGCTCTCTCTGTATACTGCTACTATCTCTATGGGATCAGGATATATATTAGTTATACCCCTCTCCTCCAGCTCTATCTGTATACTGCTGCTGCTATCTCTATAGGAACAGGATATATAGTAGTTATACACCTCTCCCTCCAGCTCTATCTGTATACTGCTGCTGCTATCTCTATGGGATCAGGATATATAGTAGTTATACACCTCTCCTCCAGCTCTATCTGTATACTGCTGCTATCTCTATGAGATCAGGATATATAGTAGTTATACACCCCCCCCAGCTCTATCTGTATACTGCTGCTATGTCTATGGGATCAGGATACATAGTAGTTGTACACCTCCTCCCAGCTCTATCTGTATACTGCTGCTATCTCTATGGGAACAGGATATATAGTAGTTATACACCTCCCCTCCAGCTCTATCTGTATACTGCTGCTATCTCTATGGGATCAGGATATATAGTAGTTATACACCTCCCCTCCAGCTCTATCTGTATACTGCTGTTATCTCTATGGGATCAGGATATATAGTAGTTATATACAGCCCTTGAGGCTGTGTTAGGCCCCTTTCACACTATAAAATCACTTCCGTTACGAACGCCCGTTAGGATATCGGCAGTTTATACGTCCGGTACTAAATCACTAACGGCCGTTAGAAAATCCCATTATAGTCTATGGGATTATTTTAATAGCCATTTTAACCCGTTATCGCTCGTTATTAATAACGGCCGTTATTTTGTGACGGGCGACATGCACATCCGTTCGTAACGGAAGTGATTTTATAGTGTTAAAGGGCCCTTAAAGGGGTACTCCCGTGCAAAACTTTTTTTTTTAAATCAACTGGTGCCAGAAAGTTAAACATATTTGTAAATCACTTATATTAAAAAATCTTAGTCAAAAATCTTAGTCCTTCCAGTACTTTTTAGGGGCTGTATACTAAAGAGAAATCCAAAAAAGAAATGCATTTCCTCTGATGTCACGACCACAGTGCTCTCTGCTGACCATTTTAGGAACTGTCCAGAGCAGCATATGTTTGCTATGGGGATTCTCTCCTGCTCTGGACAGTTCCTAAAATGAACAGCAGAGGTCAGTAGAGAGCACTGTGGTTGTGACATCACAGGAAATGCATTTCTTTTTTGGATTTCTCTTTAGTATACAGCCCCTAAAAAGTACTGGAAGGATTAAGATTTTTTTTAATAGAAGTGATTAACAAATCTGTTTAACTTTCTGGCACCAGTTGATTAAAAAAAATAAAAGTTTTCCACAGGAGTACCCCTTTAACACATAGCAATGTTTTTTGCAATGCTTTTTCTAAATCAATAGGGCACATCATGGTAAAACTTGTAATTTTTTCATCAATTTTGGAAAATTACAGAATAAACTGCCAAAGTACAATATAAGCAGCAAAATACGGAACGTATGACCCTATCCTAACTGTGTGAAGCACAGCACAAATGTGAGCACAGCCCTTTGCTTCTTCATAAAACACCTCAATTGTGTACATAATAACACATGACTCCAACCCAATCAGTTCTCCTGGGTGATCTCCAGCACCAGCAGTCTAATTAGATGACCAGGTGCAGTGATCAGACTTCACACCCTCTCTGCAAAGCCAGAGAGTTCATGAGAAATGTAGGCAGCATTTGGAAATCATTTCAGTGACGGAAATGCAACAAGTATGGCTTCAAACTCATGCCTGCCACATCAGCTAAACAGGTAAGCACAAGGCACACGCAAGAACCCCTACATTATTCTCTATTAATAACCTGTGCTGCACTATACAGGCGGGCGAAAAAAATATCGGAGTGCTTCTGTAAAGAATATGCTATATTGTAGTTCCAGACACCACCTTTGCACAGGGGTAGCAGTGTTTCTTCATTTACCATGAACAGATATGGAAAATTACGGTGAGGACGTCAAGTGATCACAGTTTGTAATGGAGAATTAAAGGGGTACTCCACCCCTAGACATCTTATCCCCTATCCAAAGGATAGGGGATAAGATGTCTGATCCCGGGACCCCCACGAACTCGGCTGCGGGACCCCAGACATCCGCTGCACGGAGTGACCTTTGCTCCATACCGGATGACTAGCGATGACTAGCTGTCATGCCCCTTCCCATAGGCTTGCATTGAGGGGGCGTGGCCATGACGTCACAAGCCTCCGGCGCTGCACCTGATGCTCTAAACCAGTGGTCTTCAACCTGCGGACCCTCCAGATGTTGCAAAACTACAACTCCCAGTATGCCTGGATAATAATATTTTAACAGTACAAGTGTGGTGACCCAGTACAGAATCACGTGTTCTTCTGTATTCCTGCCCATCCTGTGAGGCAGATGCTGCTTCAATGTCCGTCTTGGGCCCACTCTCCTCAGGACTCTCCATAATTCACAGTATTATAGAAAGCTATGCAATGGTTAAATGGAACAAACTGTTCCGAACGCTGGAGCCGGCGCCGTGAGCTTGTGGCGTCTTAGCCCCGCCCCCTCATGACGTCACACCCCGCCCCTCAATGCAAGTCTATGGGAGGGGTTAGAGGGATAGGGATAAGATAGGTGATAAGAAGACTGATCCTGGGGGGTCCCGCCACTGGGGACCCCCGCAAACTCGGCTGCGGCACCCCAGACATCAGCTGCACGGAGTGACCTTTGCTCTGTACCGGATGACTAGCGCTGACTAGCTGTCACGCCCCCTCCCATAGGCTTGCATTGAGGGGGCGTGGCCATAACGTCACGAGCCTCCGGCGCTGCACCCGACGCTATAATCCAATGGTCTTCAACCTGCGGACCTCTAGATGTTGCAAAACTACAACTCCCAGCATGCCCGGACAGCCGTTGGCTGTCCGGGCATGCTGAGAGTTGTAGTTTTGCAACATCTGGAGGTCCGCAGGTTGAAGACTACTGCTCTAAACGAACCCCGGGTGCACCGGATGTCTGGGGTGCCATAGCCGAGATTGCGGAGGTCCATAGCAGCGGGACCCCCACGATCAGACATCTTATCCCCTTATCCCCTTTGGATAGGGGATAAGAATTCCAGGGGCGGAGTACCCCTTTAAGTAGACGATGGTGAGCGGCCAAGTTAATATTTCAGCTAATAAGTCGGATCCCTCCTTTTATTCTTCGAGCAGGAATTCCCGGGGACTGATCTTCCACCGCATTAAATTTCCATTAAACGTTTTCGTTCCAAGACCACAAGTAATGATCTGTCTGAAGGGGCCTGGAAGGATTAGGAGATTTCTGCTCCTTACAGGCTGCTCCAGGTACGGTCTCATTCACGAAGGAACCGATGACAACGTCTTTGTCTTCAGCGGCTGAAAAATGAAGACACGATAAGTTGTGAAAGACTTTGGTAATTACACCAACACGTCCGGGTGTCTGAGACCGTAATGAAATCCGAGCGTCAACAAGAACGGCGGAAAATAATCCTCCAGAATATACAAAAAAAGGCCCAAGATTCTTAAAGGGGTATTCCAGGAAAAACCTGTCTCGGGAATCGGCCAGTTTAGAAGCAAATCCCCATAGCAAACCTCTTCTAAACTGGGCGGTTCCCGAGACGCGTGTCATCAGAGAGCACTTAGACAGAAAAGAACAACCTTAACTTCAGAAGCTCATAAGTACTGAAAGGATTAAGATTTTTTAATAGAAGTAATTTATAAATCTGTTTAACTTTCTGGAGCCAGTTGATATATTAAAAAAAGTTTTTTCCTGGAATACCCCTTTAAAGTTAGAAAGAAAAAGGAAATAATGTAACCTTCCAAGGTAAAGAGTGAGGATAAGGGAAGTCAGCCTAGGTTAAAGGGCGTGTACAGGATCGGTAAAATATGGTTGCGTCATTCCAAACTGCGCCATTTTTGTCCATGGGTTGTGTCAGGTATTGCAGCCAACTATTTTTTTTTTTTTTTAGCACACTGGTTGAAATATGCTGAGAGGAAGCAGCCTGGGAGCTGCTGAGACAACACCACACTGATAATGAGAGGACTACAAAACTTCCTGTCAGGAGAGATGGGAGGGAGCACGGAAGCTTCTGAGAAAAGGCTGGAAGCGTGTGAACTGCTGAGACAATGACAGGACTACACAACTTCCTGTCAGGAGAGAGGAAGGATCCAGGAGCTACTGAGCTTAACAACAAATTAACAATAAGGAGGTCTACACAACTTCCAGTCAGGAGAGAAGGAGGAGCCAGGGAGCTGCTGAGACAACACCACACAGACAATGATATAAGTACACAACTTCCTGTCAGTAAAGAGGAAGGATCCAGGAGCTACTGAGCTAACACCACACTAACAATAAGAGGACCACACAACTTCCAGTGAGGAGAGAAGGAGGAGCCAGGGAGGTGCTGAGACAACACCACACTAGCAGTGAGAGGACTACACAACTTCCAGTCAGGAGAGAAGGAGGAGCCAGGAAGCTGCTGAAATAACACCACAATGACAATAAAAGGACTACACAATTTCCTGTCACACTGACAATGACAGGACTACACAACTTCCAGTCAGGAGAGAGTGAGGAGCCTGGGAGCTACTGAGACAACACCACACAGACAATGAAATATCTACAAAACTTCCTGTCAGTAAAGAGGAAGGATCCAGGAGCTACTGAGCTAACACCACACTAACAATAAGGAGGACTGCACAACTTCCAGTGAGGAGAGGAGGAGGAGCCAGGGAGCTGCTGAGGAGACAACACCACACTAGCAATGAGAGGACTACACAACTTCCAGTCAGGAGAGAAGGAGGAGCCAGGGAGCTGCTGAGATAACACCACACTGATATTGAGAGGACTACAAAACTTCCTGTCAGGAGAGATGGGAGGGAGCACGGAAGCTTCTGAGAAAAGGCTGGAAGCCTGTGAACTGCTGAGACAATGACAGGACTACACAACTTCCTGTCAGGAGAGAGGAAGGATCCAGGAGCTACTGAGCTAACAACAAATTAACAATAAGAAATAAAATTTTGTAGTACCAGAATACCCCTTTAGGGTACATTCACACGTACGCAGATATGATGTGCAGGATTTTCTGCTGCAGATTTCAGTGCAAACTAAATGACTGAGTTTCTAATCTGCAGTTACAAATCCTGCGCATCAAATCAGCGCAGGATCCTGTACGTGTGAACATACCCTTAAAGGGGTTATCCAGGAAAAAACTTTATTTTTTATATCAACTGGCTCTGGAAAGTTAAACAGATTACTTCTATAAAAAAATCCTTCCAATAATTATCAGCTGCTGAAGTTGAGTTGTTCTTTTCTGTCTGGCAACAGTGCTCTCTGCTGACATCTCTGTCTGTCTCGGGAACTGCACTGAGTAGAAGAGGTTTCCTATGGGTATTTGTTATTACTCTGGACAGTTCCAGAGACAGGTGTCATCAGAGAGCACTTAGACAGAATAGGACAACTCAACTTCAGAAGCTCATAAGTACTGAAAGGATTAAGATTTTTTAATAGAAGTAATTTACAAATCTGTTTAACTTTCTGGCACCAGTTGATATATATATATATATATATATATATATATATATATATATATATATATAATTTTTTTCCTGGATAACCCCTTTAAAGAGTCGACACAATTTCTTTTCATGTACAGTTTAAATCTGAAGTGGTGACATCACCGTTCTCTTAAATTACAACCCTCCATATGTAAGGCGGCTTCGGCACTGGCTGAGCTCGGGGATGGATTTTGCAGGTCATTTTTCAGATATTCATGTCAGGGGTGTAGTATATAGTTATATACAATGTAAGCAGGTGTGCTAATTGGCAAGCGCCGGGCCGGCACAGCATTCCTTTCCCATTGTGTGATCTTTTTTGGCGATTTCGAATTTCTTTTATTTTCTTAAGTTATTTTTTATTTGTTCTAATAAATCTGCCCGGCCTTTTTATGGTTTATTACTGGAGCAGGATGTATGCAGGGCCGGAGCTGTCGCTTTTTGTTTTATTATTATTTTTTACAAGTATTTTGCTGAAGAGAGCTTCAAAAACTAAAAGTATGTTTTCCTTGGCCAATGTGTCAGTATTTAATGCAATTTCTACGGACATTTAGAGATGTTTTTTTTTTTTATCGCCGCTCTCTCTGCGTTTAATGTCCATGGAGGTCAGAAAGGAAATAGCTGTTCTAGGAAAAATATAGATGTATGGCATAGAGGACAGGAGACAGCTGTGAATGGCGGCATTGTGGCCGCTCTACCTATTGGGTCTTCGGGGATGCCGGCAAAATTCAGGGTCCATTTATAAGTCCATAGTTTACAGGTGGAGAGAGAAGGAAAATGATATGAGAAAATAGTCACGTTTATAATATTTTATCAGCACAAGTGCGGTGACCCAGTACAGAATCGCGTGTTCTTCTGTATTCCTGCCCATCCTGTGAGGCAGATGCTGCTTCAATGTCCATCTTGGGCCCACGCTCCTCAGGACTCTCTATAATTCACAGTATTATACAAAGCTATGCAATGGTTAAATGGAACAAACTGTTACGAACGCTGGAGCCGCTGCCGTTAGCTCTTGGGATCATAGCCCCGCCCTCTCATGATGTCACACCCCGTCCCCTCAATGCAAGTCTATGGGAGGGGTTAGGGGGATAGGGGATAATATAGGGGATAAGATGTCTGATCCTGGGGGTCCAGCCACTCGGGTCCCCCGCAAACTCGGCTGCGGCACCCCAGACATCAGCTGCACGGAGTGACCTTTGCTCCATACCGGATGACTAGCTGTCACGCCCCCCTCCCACAGGCTTGCATTGAGGGGGCGTGGCCATGACGTCACGAGCCTCCGGCGCTGCACCCGACGCTCTAATCCAGTGGTCTTCAACCTGCGGACCTTCCAGATGTTGCAAAACTACAACTCCCAGCATGCCCGGACAGCCGATGGCTGTCCGTGCATGCTGAGAGTTGTAGTTTTGCAATATCTGGAGGTCCGCAGATTGAACACTACTGCTCTAAACAAACGCCGGATGCACTGGATGTCTGGGGTGCCGTAGCCGAGATTGCGGGGGTCCATAGCGGCGGGGCCCCCGCGATCACACATCTTATACCCTATCCTTTGGATAGGGGATAAGATTTCTAGAGGCGGAGTACCCCTTTAAGTAGACGATCGTGAGCGGCGCCGTGAGCTTGTGGCGTCATAGCCCCGCTTGTGACATCACGCTCCACCCCCTCAATGCAAGTCTATGGGAGGGGGCGTGACAGCCGTCACGCCCCCTCCCATGGACTTGCATTGAGGGGGCGGAGTGTGATGTAGTGAGGGGGCGGGGCTATGATGTCACAGGCTCCAGCATTCGGAACAGTTTGTTTCAAACGCTGAGCAGCAGAGTACCCCCTTTAATGTATTGGTATTTTCTATGCACTTGTTATTTTAAGAAACCTGTTGTTATGGGCCTTGTCGTTAGGGGAGTATGCAAAGGTGAACCAGGTGACTTATCCGGCCAATGGGATCTCTCTAAATTCCTCCCTTATATAGTGAGGTCAGAGTTCAGTTCTCTCTCTTGCTGTGGTACCGTTTGGTGAAGTCTGTGAGGTGATTCTGAAGGAGGCCTGAGGCCTAGTCCAGCAACTTCTACAAGTCAACCCCTGCGCCTGGGTGAAAGTCAAAGCCTTGGGGTAAGGACTACCGTCTGGGGGATATAATTCAAGTAAATCCCAGTAAAGTCTAAGTAACTAAAGTATAGCGAAGGCTGCATACAAGTCAAGTCAGTCATATACAGCACAATCAACTATAAGTCCCAGCAAGCCAATAAGCTTCCCAAAGTTCACTCTGCCTCTCCTTCACGCTAATCTGAGCTGTAACGGATTGTGCCATCTTTCCAACCTCAGTAAAGGAAGCCAGTTATCCGTAACCTTAAGTCGGAGTAATTATTTGCCCCGTGCCTGGCACAGTAGAAGCTGGTCTACCTTGGTTGGTGTATAGGTCAACCATGCCCTGGAGTCACGAAACAATTAATTACACATTACCCTCACCCGACACCACACAAGTATTACTAGTTTTATTGCTTCTCTACCCCCCACACCAACATAAAACTACAGTTAACTTCCTATAAAGCTGTTAGCTCCACGTGGGCGTGGCCAATTTATCAACCCACACAATAACTCCACCCAGTTTAGAAAACAAGCCCAACCCCTGCTTAAACGTCAGAAACTGAACTGAATCAATACATAATTGCAATCGAGAGAGAGAGTGTAGTCGGCACTAGCTGTATTTGTGTATATGGGGAACCTGATCACGGCAATGACCGGTGCATATAGCGTGGATACGGTGCATCCCCAACAAGCACAAAGCAAAATACACCGTAAGACAAGAATGAAGACAGGGGGCACTCACGATTTTATTCGGGTGGGTGTTACAGCAGCAGGGACGCCAGGTTGGTGTTAAATTGCATCAGACCAGCACTGAACGGGAGCCATGATGGTAATAGCTATTTCGCGCCTCTCCAGACCACGCCAGGCGCCCCCCCCCCGATCAGACACCTTATCCCTGATTCTTCGGCTAGGGATTAAGATGTCTTTGGCCGGAATGCCCCTTTAATATCTTTTTGGGTGTTTTTAAAACAGTTATCTGTAAATTGCCATCACAGTTTCAGACACAACAGCAATAGAATTCAGTATTAGGGAATCAACATTTTTTGGGTCGGGATCCCTTATACTGTATCTATTAGACAGAGAAAATTTGAAACCTTAAAGGGGTTCTCCAGTGGTAATTTTCTTTTTTTAAATCAACTGGTGCCAGAAAGTTAAACAGATTTGTAAATGACTTCTATTAAAAAATCTTAATCCTTCCAGTACTTATTAGCTGCTGAATACTACAGAGGAAATGGCTTTCTTTTTGGAACACAGAGCTCTCTGCTGACATCATGAGCACAGTGCTCTCTGCTGACACCTCTGTCCATTTTAAGAACTGTCCAGAGTAGGAGAAAATCCCCATAGAAAACATATGCTGCTCTGGACAGTTCCTAAAATGGACAGAGATGTCAGCAGAGAGCACTGTGCATTTCCTCTGTAGCATACAGCCGCTAATAAGTACTGGAAAGATTAAGATTTTTTAATAGAAGTAATTTACAAATCTGTTTAACATTCTGGCACCAGTTGATTTAAAAAAAAAAAAAAAAAAAAAAAAGTTTTCCACGGTAGTACCCCTTTAATGACTGTAAGTGATCAATCTGTATCATCCATCTGTATCATCCGTCTTTACTTAGTAAAAAAAAAAAGAAAAAAGAAAATTCCACCAGAGCTGAGGAGAAGCCGCTCTTCAAAGGAAAAAGGATTTAGGAGGATATGAACTCGTACACCTCACAGGTCACATGAAAATATCAAAGTCAGGAACCTGGAGGCTTGACATAGCTGAGGCCGCCCCTGTGCACTGTGCTACTAAGTCATTCCCCGGGGCGGAGGCATCAGAAAACACCACAAGGGAAAGTATAAAGAACAGAGGGGCAAATATCAACCAATAAGAATGGACCGTGAGATAGATACATGACTTGTCCCAGGAGCTTTATGAAGTTTCTTTATATTACTGTTTTCCAAACATTGTCTCTTCAGCCGTTGCAAAACTACAACTCCCAGCATGTCCGGACAGCCAAATGTCTGTCTGCCTCCTCCAAAAGATCCACACTGTCCCTGAAAGGTAAATCAAGGCTTTCATCTCATATCATGCCTAAGTGCAGTAGTCTTCAAACTGTGGCCCTTTATCAGTTGCAAAACCACAAATCCCAGCATGCCCAGACAGTCAAATTTCTGTCAGCCTCCTCCAAAAGATCCACACTGTCCCTGAAAGGTAAATGAAGGCTTTCATCTCATATCATGCCTAAGTGCAGTAGTCTTCAAACTGCGGCCCTTTAGCAGTTGCCAAACCACAACTCCCAGCATGCCCAGGCAACCAAATGTCTGTCTGCCTCCTCCAAAGGATCCACACTGTCCCTGGAAGGAAAATCAAGGCTTCCCTCTCATATCATCCCAAAGTGAAGTGGTATTCAAACTGCGGCCCTTTAGCAGTTGCAAAACCACAACTCCCAGCATGCCCGGACAGCCAAAAGTCTGTCCTGCCAACTCTAGAGAATCCACACTGTCCCTGAAAGGTAAATCAAGGCTTTCCTCTCCTATCATCCCTTAGAGCAGTAGCCTTTAAACTGCGGCCCTGCAGCTGTTGCAAAACTACAACTCCTAGCATGCCCGGACAGTCAACGACTGTCCGGGCATGCTGGGAGTTGTAGTTGTGCAACAGCTGGAGACTCAAAAGATAGTTGGGGGGGACTCCAGATTCTAAATACACTGGACAATAAAAAATCTGATCAGTCAGATGGAAGAATAAAAGATTCTAGTATTCGAGTTTGATTATTAATATTGTGCTAATATTCTAATATCATGATGATTATTATTATTTATACATATAAAAATAAGAAAACGCTATTATGTGAATATTTTTGCCTGGATTGTAATATTGTACTAATAAGATTATAATAGTAGGATAAAGATTATATTATCATGTTACTATTGTCCTATTGTTGTAGTGTTATTGCATTAGGATACTGATGATTTTTTATTATTATTATTATTATTATTAATAAGAAGAATAATACAAATAATAAAATAATGATAATAATGTACTATGATTATAACAGTATGATGATTATTGTTATACTATTTTATCATTTTTGTATTATAACTGAGTATTATTATACCACTTATAACAAGCTGTTGCTGATTTATATTGCTCTATTATACAATCATAACACAATGATGATAGTTCTTATATTATCGTGTTGTTATTGTAATATTATTATTGCAGTATAAGACTGATGATTACAGTACTATTATAATAATGTTCTTGTTGTGGTATTATTATAACTTTTTATTATTACAGTAACATTCTTTTACTACTATAGATATATATATGTTACAGGTTGCTGCTGATTTATATTGCTCTATGGTTACTACTAGAGATGAGCGAACTTACAGTAAATTCGATTCGTCACGAACTTCTCAGCTCGGCAGTTGATGACTTTTCCTGCATAAATTAGTTCAGCTTTCCGGTGCTCCGATGGGCTGGAAAAGGTGGATACAGTCTTAGGAGACTCTTTCCTAGGACTGTATCCACCTTTTCCAGCCCACGGGAGCACCGGAAAGCTGAACTAATTTATGCAGGAAAAGTCAGCAACCGCCGAGCCGAGAAGTTCGTGACGAATCGAATTTACTGTAAGTTCGCTCATCTCTAGTTACTACTATAGTACTATTATAACCCCATGATGATTACGCTATTATGAAGCTATTATTGCTCTATGATAGACTGTTATAATATTGTTGATGATGATTACTTCAACCGTAGTATCATTTTTATTATACTATATACCTACGGATTCTAGGATTATTATAATTGTACTTTTATTATAATACTATTATGATTATACTGCGTTTACAACATGTTAATGCGGAGGATTTGCGTTCACACTACGGAATTCTCGCGGCTGAATTCAGCGAGCGGAGATTCCGCCTGACGGCCGCCGCCGGAGATACTTCGGCGCTAGGGCCGCGGGGCACTGAGCCGTCACCATTGACGGCTATGGTCCGCTCGCGGATTCCGCACAAAGAATGAACATGTTCTTTCTTTGCGCGGAACACAAACACACAATTCCGCCGCTGAAATTCCGCAGTGTGAACGGGTCTCGCGGAAACCCGTTCACACTAATGTTAAAGTTCACACCGCCGAATTGCGCCCGCGGAATTCCGCCCGGAAATTCCGCGGCAATTCCGTAGTGTGAACGTAGAACGTACCCTAACTCTGAAGCATAGCTATGTGTAGTGTCCCGGTACCGTATATGTGTGGTGTCCCGGTACCGTATGGTGTACTGTACCTTGTGTGGTGGTCCCCAAAGTCAGAGTTCCTAGTGAGGGATGGGGTCCGCCTGCTGAGTAAGTCCCCAGTCGCCACTTTACCTTTAAATTTGGTGTGTTATATGTATAAAATGTATATAAATGTTAATTATCTTGATGCGGTCACAGGACCTTCGGTCATGTGACCATTTTAATTCCTCTATGGTATGCTGGAGGACCTTTGGAGGTCCTTGGGTCACATGTTTACCCATAACTCTTTGTACAGAAGGTTGACAGTTGTATGGACCAGTGAGCTTAAAGGGGTACTCCGGTGAAAACCTTTTTTCTTTTAAATCAACTGGTGCCAGAAAGTTAAACATATTTGTAAATTACTTCTATTAAAAAATCTTAATCCTTCCAGTACTTATTAGCTGCTGAATGCTACAGAGGAAATTCCTTTCTTTTTGGAACACTGATGACATAACGACCACAGTGCTCTCTGCTAACATCTCTGTCCATTTTAGCAACCGTGCATAGCAGATGTATGCTAAAGGCAGCATGGTGGCTCAGTGGTTAGCCTTGGGTTCAAATCCCACTGAGGACAACAATAAATAAAGAGTTGTTATTATTATTATAATGACGTCAGCAAAGAGCACTGTGCTCGTGATGTCATCAGAGAGAATTCCAAAAAGAAAAGAATTTCCTCTGTAGTATTCAGCAGCTAAGAAGTACAGGAAGGATTAAGATTTTTTAATAGAAGTACTTTACAAATCTGTTTAACTTTCTGGCACCAGTTGATTTAAAAGAAAAAAGGTTTTCACCGGACTACCCCTTTAAGTCCAGCCCCTGTCCATATAAGGGAGCTGCAGCCAATGATCGCTCTCTTGGGTTGATGCTCTCGTGGATGCCGGACTAACAGGACGGATCTGCGCAACTTACAAAGACAAGCTAGGCCAGAAGCTTGCCGGCCTCAGCCTGAAACTGAACCATGAGTTAAAATCTCAATCCCCGCTAAAGCTATCGTGAATACTGGACTGAATCTAAACCCCTAAATCCAGTGGATCAGCGCAACAATTACCTGCCTAAGCTTAATAGACTCATGAGGTCCCAAAAACTTGTCAATCTCTAATATACTTTGTTATATGGACTGTTCCTGTTCATTATTGCATAAAATCTTCAGTAAAAGTTCCGAAAAGTTTCTGCAAATCTCCGGTTGTGGACAATCCATTATTTCCTATCTCCCTATCGCTCTTGGGACAGGGACAAGCATACAGAGAATAGCCCTCACCCTGGCGTCACGAATAGAAAGGGTTAAGCAAGCACCCTTTAGTAACCTCACAGCTACACCCCATATACCCTACAACCCCAGGCTACCACATATGGATTTTCCGACATGCGCGATCAGATAGGGTATAAGTAGCTGATCGCAAGGGGTCCGACCACTGGGGACCCCTCGATCACCCGGACGAGACCCCATAGCTCTCCGTGAGGAGCACGTGTCATCTACCAGTAGACGGCACATGCTTCATTCATTTCTATGGGAGTAGAATGCCCGAGAGCTGTACTAGGGTCTTTTCGGCACTCCCACAGAAATAAATGGAGCACATCCCGGTGATTGCAGGGGGCCCCAGCACTCAGGCCCCCCATGATCAGCTACTCATCCCCTATCTCGTGGATAGGGGATAAGTTTATCTTCGCCGTTATTCTCCTTTAAAGCGGAGCTGTGATTGGATGCTATGTAAAAAAAATAAAAATAAAAACAGACAGTTTTGGTTTCAGGCAGATGGATTAAAGGGGTACTCCACTGGAAAAAATTTTTATTTAAATCAACTGGTGCCAGAAAGTTAAACAGATTTGTAAATAACTTCTATTAAAAATCTTAATCCTTCCTGTACTTATCAGCTGCTGTTATGATTCACAGGAAGTTCTTTTCTTTTTGAATTTCCTTTCTGTCTGACCACAGTGCTCCCTGCTGCCACCTCTTTTTAAAGGGGTACTCCACTGGAAAACATTTTATTTAAATCAACTGGTGCCAGAAAGTTAAATAGATTTGTAAATTACTTCTTTAAAAAAAATCGTAATCCTTCTAGTACTTAATCCTTCTGGTACTTATAAACTTCTGTATGCTCCACAGGAAGTTCTTTTATTTTTGAATTTCCTTTCTGTCTGACCACAGTGCTCTCTGCTGAGACCTCTGTCCATTATAGGAACTGTCCAGAGTAGGAGCAAATCCCCATAGCAAACTTATCCTGCTCTGGACAGTTCCTGACATTGACAGAGGTGTCAGCAGAGAGCACTGTGGTCGGACAGAAAGGAAATTCAAAAAGAATGTATGATTCCTGTGGATCATACAGCATCTTATAACTACTGGAAGGATTAAGATTTTTTAATAGAAGTAATTTACAAATCTGTTTGACTTTCTGGCACCAGTTGATTTAAAAAAATAATAATAATTATGTTTTCCATTTTTTTGTGTAGGGGATTTGTGTTCTTGGATAGAGAATCTTCGCATCTACTTAAACGTATTGCACCAAACGTCTGGAGTCAAGTACAGCCATTGAAGAGACAATTCACGGCGCATTATAATCTGCGGTACAGAAAGGATATGGGGGGGGGGGTCGGACATCGCTCCGGGGGTATAACAGATGACACAGGAAAGGGAACGCCATTCATGTACAAAGCACAGACACAAATATTTTGAATTGCTTTGATTTTCCCCATGTTCTGTGGTTAGTGAAGCATGACGGGATGACTCTCTCTAGGGTGCAGGGTTTCATCTTCGTTTTTTTACAGCTGGAAACAGAAGTTAAAAAAAAAACTAAAAATAACGTATTATAATCAATTATAATAAAAGGTAAAATAATATGAATAAATTGGCCACAAAAGATTATTGTTAAAATAATAATTTATATATATATATATATATATATATATATATATATATATATAT
This sequence comes from Hyla sarda, assembly GCF_029499605.1. Classification (NCBI taxonomy): domain Eukaryota; kingdom Metazoa; phylum Chordata; class Amphibia; order Anura; family Hylidae; genus Hyla; species Hyla sarda. The sequence goes on from NC_079195.1 coordinate 223,932,833, forward strand.
ATATGTTTATTTATGGGAAAATATTTTTTTTTTACATAAGGAAGGAAAAAAAAAGGAGACAAAGTGTACAAATGAAGTACAAAGCATCTTACATACAATTCTACAAAATATAAATAATAATTATTATGTATTATATTATTAATATTAGTAAATATTAATTTATATTAGTAAATACTAATTTATGTTTAAAGGGGTATTCCAGGCAAAAACTATTTTTTATATATCAACTGGCTCCGGAAAGTTAAACAGATTTGTAAATTACTTCTATTAAAAAATCTTAATCCTTCCAATAGTTATTAGCTTCTGAAGTTTTCTGTCTAACTGCTCAATGATGATGTCACGTCCCGGGAGCTGTGCATGATGGGAAAATATCCCCATAGCAGCTGCACAGCTCCTGGGACGTGAGTCATCAGAGAGCAGTTAGACAGAAAACAGCAACTCAACTTCAGAAGCTAATAACTATTGGAAGGATTAAGATTTTTTCATAGAAGTAATTTACAAATCTGTTTAACTTTCCGGAGCCAGTTGATATATAAAAAAAAGTTTTTGCCTGGAATACCCCTTTAAATATATAAACATCAAATTAGTAAATATAAATAATAATAATAATTATTATGTATTATATTATTAATTTTAGTAAATATAAATTTTTATTAGTAAATACAAATTTATATTTAAATATATAAATATACAATTAGTAAATATAAATAATAATTATTATGTATTATATTATTAATATTAGTAAATATAAATTTATATTAGTAAATACTAATTTATATTAAAATATATAAATATAAAATTAGCAAATATAAATAACAATTATTATGTATTATATTATTCATTTTAGTAAATATAAATTTATATTAGTAAATGCTCATTTATATTTAAATATGAATATTAAATTAATAAATATAAATTATTATTATGTATTTATACTATTCGACTGCACTATAACATTATACCAGTGTTTCCCAACCAGGGTGCCTCCATCTGTGGCAAAACTACAACTCCCAGCATGCCCGGACAGCCTTCGGGTGTCCGGGCATGCTGGGAATTGTAGTTTTGCCACAGCTGGAGGCACACTGACTGGGAAACACTGCTTCAGAAAATGAAGAATTGAATGCTATTCATGATCCAAAGAAGGTGTCAGGTTTTATGGGCACTGTAATGGGCACCAGGATTGTCACCAAACATCTAAAGATTATGGCTGTCCGGGCATGCTGGGAGTCGTAGTTTTGCAACAGCTGGAGGTACACTGGTTGGGAAACACTGCTCCAGAAGAGGATCACTAACCAAGCACCTATATATTTAGGTAAGTGGGGTTGATCCATCTGTCAGTTTTTCTTTAAAGGGGTACTCCACTGGAAAATATTTATAAACAAAATTTGTAAATTACTTCTATTAGGAAATCTTAATTCTTCCAGTACTTATCAGCTGCTGTATGATCCACAGGAAGTTCATTTCTTTTTGAATTTCCTTTTTGTCTGACCACAGTGCTCTATGCTAAAAATGTGTATTAATGTGCATAAAGAAGCCAAGGAAAGATGGAAAAATCCCCAAAAGGCATCAAATTACAGATTAGACATTCTTATAATATGTCAACAAAAGTTACATTTTATTTCCATCATTTACAATTTCAAAATAAGAGAAAACAAAAAAATGGCGTCTGGAAAAATTTGGGCACCCTGCAGAATTTATAGCATGCACTGCCCCCTTTACAAAGCTGAGACCTGTCAGTGTCATGGATTGTTCTCAATCATCATCTGACCAGGTGATGTCAATCTCAAAGGTTTTAAATGCCCAGACTCATCTGACCTTGCCCCAACAATCAGCACCATGGGTTCTTCTAAGCAGTTGTCTAGAAATCTGAAACTGAAAATAGTTGACGCTCACAAAGGTGGAGAAGGCTATAAGAAGATAGCAAAACGTTTTCAGATGTCAATATGATCTGTTCCGAATGTAATTAAGAAATGGCAGTCATCAGGAACAGTGGAAGTTAAAGCAAGATCTGGAAGACCAAGAAAAATATCAGACAGAACAGCTCGCAGGATTGTGAGAAAAACAATTCAAAACCCACGTTTGACTGCACAATCCCTCCAGAAAGATCTGGTAGACACTGGAGTTGTGGTACACTATTCCACTATAAAGAGATACTTGTACAAATATGGTCTTCATGGAAGAGTCATCAGAAGAAAACCTCTTCTACATCCTCACCACAAAAATCAGCGTTTGAACTTTGCAAATGAACATATAGACAAGCCTGATGCATTTTGGAAACAAGTTCTGTGGACCGATGAGGTTCAAATGGAACTTTTTTGCCGGAATGAGCAAACGTACTTTTGGAGAAGAAGGGGAACAGAATTTCATGAAAAGAACCTCTGTCCAACTGTTAAGCATGGGGGTGGATCAATCATGCTTTGGGGTTGTATTGCAGCCAGTTGCACAGGGAATATCTCATGAGTAGAACGAAAAATGGATTCAATAACATTTCAGCAAATTTTGGATGCTAACTTGATGCCATCTGTGAAAAAGCTGAAGTTAATGAGAGGATGGCTTCTACAAATGGATAATGATCCTAAACACACCTCGAAATCCACAGGGGATTACATCGAGGCGTAAACTGAAGGTTTTGCCATGGCCTTCACAATCTCCTGACCTCAACATAATTGAAAATAAAATCTATGGATAGACCTTAAAAGAGCAGTGAGTGACAGACAGCCCAGAAATCTCAAAGAACTGGAAGACTTTTGTAAAGAAGAATGGGCAAAGATACCTCAAACAAGAATTGAAAGACTCTTGGCTGGCTACAAAAAGCATTTACAAGCTGTGATACTTGCCAAAGGGGGCAGTACAAGATATTATCTCTGCAGGGTGCCCAAACTTTTGCAGACGCCATTTTTTTGTTTTCTGTTATTTTGAAAGTGTAAATGATGGAAATAAAATTTAACTTTTGGTGACATATTATAAGAATGTCTAATCTGTAATTTGATGCCTTTTGGAGATTTTTCCATCTTTCCTTGGCTTCTTTATGCACATTAATAAAAATTTTTACCTAGGTGCCCAAACTTTTGATCCCCACTGTATATTATACTATTTAATACTACATTATACTACACTTTTATACTAACATGTTGTAGGAACTGTATTTCTTATAGTGCACGATTCTATTATGGTGATATATTAGACTATACAGCATTATACTGCACTTTTAGACGTTTGTACTATTCTACAATGTCACATTTACTACACTATTATTTCTACATTCTTTTAGCTCTGCTTCTATTTACAGCCAGCCGTGCGTCCCATAAATCCTATTTATTTCTGTTCATCGCTGTAGACAAGTTATTTACGACAAAATATCTTCGCCCTGATAATCATATCACTTGAATAAAGCAGAATGCGCGGACGCATGACATCACAATGACATCATCGACACGACATCATCATCACGACGAACGGATGAAATTACCGCTATTATAACACTGACTTTTCCCAGGGGGCGCAATTTTTTTTTTTCCAATTTGTCAATGAACTGTTTTACATTTCCTGGACAAATCGCGGCTCGCTCCTTTTCTTTCTTTCGTAGACGATATTAGTCATTGCGAACAATTTAGATCCCCCTCGGGGGGGGTCAGAGGAATGGACTCGGATTGCGCTTTATGGTAGAGGGTGATGAGGATGATGGATTGTCCAGGGCTTTGGAGTTTGTGAGGCTATTTTACAAGTTATTACACAGAGGCTTCTGTAAGATATCAGCGTCCATGACAGCGAGATAGAGACACAATAAAAGATCGAGGGATGTTCGGGATTAGAAAAAACATGGCGGCTTTCTGCAAGAAAAACAGCGCCACTCCTGTCCATGGGTCGTATCTGGTATTGCAATGCATCTCTGTTAAAGGGGTACGTTTTCAAATCAACTGGTCCCGGAAAGTTAAACAGATTTGTAAATTACTTCTATAAAAAAAATCATAATCCTTCCAGTACTTATTAGCTGCTGTATGCTCCACAGGAAGTTGTGTAGTTCTTTCCAGTCTGACCACAGTGCTCTCTGCTGACACCTCTGTCCGTGTCAGGAACTGTCCACAGCAGGAAAAAATCCCCATAGCAAACCTCTCCTGCTCTGGACAGTTCCTGACATGGACAAAGGTGTCAGCAGAGAGCACTGTGGACAGACAGAAAGGAACTAAACAACTTCATGTGGAGCATACAGCAGCTGATAAGCACTGGAAGGATTAAGATTTTTAAATAGAAGTAATTTACAGATCTGTATAACTTTCTGGCACTAGTTGATTTAAAAAAAATAATAATAATAATTCCACCGGAGTACCCCTTTAAAAGTTAACTGGGATGAGTTGCAATACCACACATAACCTGTAGACAAGTGTGGCGCTTGTTTTTTGAAGAAGCAGTCATTTTAATTATTTATTTTTTAAATCCTGCACAGACACTTTGTATTCGCTGTAGAATATAGGAAAAAAACACTACGGTCCCTTGAGGGCCACAATGAAGCATGGACCAGCGAAGTTTGTTTGACCAGTCAGAAATGCAGCTGGAGGTCCAAACGGCGGACCTCCAGCTGTTGCAAAACTACAACTCCTAGCATGCCAGGACAGCAAAAGATCTGTCTACCCCCTCCAGAGCATCCACACAGTCCCTGAAAGGTAAATCAAGGATTCCCTCTAATATCATCACTTAGTGCACTGGTCTTCAAACTGCGGAGCTCCAGCTGTTGCAAAACTACAACTCCCAGCACCTAGAGGTCCACAGTTTGGTGACCACTGGTAATGAAGCCAAACAAGTAGCCCTAATAAACCTTCATTCAAATAGTGTTTTTACACCTGTCTCCAGCTCCGATGCAGACCTATATGTCTCCATGGTAACAGACTACAAACAAACCCCACGTAGTCTGATCCTGCAGACGAACTAGCTTCTATCTGTCCCCCATTTCTTACTTACATAAATATGGGAGGTCTAAAGGAGAAAATGGATGGAAATCTGACTTCAGGATCTGACTACACAGTTTGTAGTCTGTCACCATGGAAACACATAGATCTGCATAGGAGCAGTAGACACAAAAGTGATAGAATATTTGTAATTAAATCTATTTGTAAAGTTGTTTGTTTCTTTTCCTTAATGGATACAATGGAGCAATCTAAAATGTATAGGAGGGTACAGAGTTCTTTCCCAAATTAATTATGTATAATTTTTACATCTTTCTATGAATATGATGCAGAAAAGAACTTTTATGGAGGTTTTGTGCCCCTAAAATCCATAACAGAACCCTATGTGACTTTAGGTCTAATAAAGATAATATAATCCTTGTTATACACGCCAGCGTCTGGCACACACGTCTTGCGCTCTGTGATATGTCGCGTCCCCGTATTATCTCGCCGCCATTAACACGATCGTTTTCTTGAAGTCCAAGTAACAATAAGTTTATTTACAGTTTATCAGCGCTGACAATGCGCCAGCACCTCAGACGTCCAAAGTAAACCCATTAGCCTAGCTTGAAAGGAAGCGGTTAATGCTATCTGGCATAAAATGACTTTAATAAGATTATGAAAGTGATATCAGAGATAACGAGACAGTCAGCGACTAACATTCCAGAAGAATGAAATACTCACTAATGGAGGAAAGATCGAGTTATGGCTGAAGATGATATTCTGTAAGTGAGGCCTTGTAGGGAAAACAACTCTAAATAATGTGTAGATAGATAGATAGATATGAGATAGATAGATAGATAGATAGATAGATATGAGATAGATAGATAAATATAAGATAGATAGATATGAGATAGAAAGATAGATATAAGATAGATATGAGATAGATAGATATGAGATAGATAGATATGAGATAGAAAGATAGATATAAGATAGATAGATATGAGATAGATATAAGATAGATAGATAGATAGATATGAGATAGATAGATATGAGATAGATAGATGTGAGATAGATAGGAGATAGATAGATATGAGATACATAGATAGATAGATAGATATGAGATAGATAGATATGAGATAGATAGATAGATAGATAGATAGATATGAGATAGAAAGATAGATATAAGATAGATATGAGATAGATAGATAGATATGAGATAGACAGATAGATAGATAGATATGAGATAGATAGATAGATAGATAGATATGAGATAGATAGATAAATATGAGACAGATAGATAGATAGATAGATAGAGAGATATGAGATAGATATGAGATAGATAGATATGAGACAGATAGATAGATATGATATAGATATGAGATAGATAGATAAATAAATAGATATAAGATAGATATGAGATAGAAAGATAGATATAAGATAGATAGATATGAGATAGATATAAGATAGATAGATAGATAGATAGATATGAGATAGATAGATAGATAGATAGATAGATAGATATGAGATAGATAGATGTGAGATAGATAGGAGATAGATAGATATGAGATACATAGATAGATAGATAGATATGAGATAGATAGATATGAGATAGATAGATAGATAGATAGATAGATAGATATGAGATAGAAAGATAGATATAAGATAGATATGAGATAGATAGATAGATATGAGATAGACAGATAGATAGATAGATATGAGATAGATAGATAGATATGAGATAGATAGATAAATATGAGACAGATAGATAGATATGATATAGATATGAGATAGATAGATAAATAAATAAATAGATATAAGATAGATATGAGACAGAGAGATAGATATGAGATAGATAGATAGATATGAGATAGATATGGGATAGATAGATATGAGATAGATAGATGAAAGATTCGATAGATAGATAGGAGACAGACTATGAGGGCAGACTGGAGGATGATCTCATGTGTCCAGGCTCATTCTTCCTTCTCTTCTGACAACATGGTGCTAGTCCAGCTTGAGGTTGAGTACTGTCAGGCATTCTGGACATGACGACTAACAACCCCAGTGTTTTTCTTTAGGATTGTCAGACAGCAAGTCCCTAGCAACCAGGTGTACAACCTCAATACAGGCTCCCATGAGTTTAGGACATCCCTATACAAAAGCCTGGAACCTGGCTGGGCACCCCCTAAAGAAGCTCTGGACCTGGTCGGGCACCTCCTCACAGAAGCTCAGGACCTGGTCGGGCACCTCCTCACAGAAGCTCTGGACCTGGTCGGGCACCTCCTCACAGAAGCTATGGGCCTGGTCAGGCACCTCCTCACAGAAGCTCTGGACCTGGTCGGGCAACTCTTCACAGAAGCTCTGCTGGACCTGGTCGGGCACCTCCTCACAGAAGCTCTGGACCTGGTCGGGCACCTCCTCACAGAAGCTCTGGACCTGGTCGGGCACCTCCTCACAGAAGCTCTGGACCTGGTCGGGCACCTCCTTACAGAAGCTCAGGACCTGGTCGGGCACCTTCTCACAGAAGCTATGGGCCTGGTCGGGCACCTCCTTACAGAAGCTCAGGACCTGGTCGGGCACCTCCTCACAAAAGCCCTGGACCTGGTTGGGCACCTCCTCACAGAAGTTCTGGACCTGGTTAGGCACCTCCTCACAGAAGCTCTGGACCTGGTCGGGCACCTCCTCACAGAAGCTCAGGACCTGGTCGGGCACCTCCTCCCAGAAGCTCTGGACCTGGTCGGGCACCTCCTCCCAGAAGCCCTGGACCTGGTCGGGCACCTCCTTACAGAAGCTCTGGACCTGGTCGGGCACCTCCTTACAGAAGCTCTGGACCTGGTCGGGCACCCCCTCACAGAAGCCCTGGACCTGGTCAGGCACCTCCTCACAGAAGCCCTGGACCTGGTCGGGCACCCCCTCACAGAAGCCCTGGACCTGGTCGGGCACCTCCTCACAGAAGCTCTGGACCTGGTCGGGCACCTCCTCACAGAAGCTCAGGACCTGGTCGGGCACCTCCTCACAGAAGCTCAGGACCTGGTCGGGCACCTCCTCACAGAAGTTCTGGACCTGGTCTGGCACCTCCTTACAGAAGCTCTGGACCTGGTCGGGCACCTCCTCACAGAAGCTCTGGACCTGGTTGGGCACCTCCTCACAGAAGCTCTGGACCTGGTCGGGCACCTCCTCACAGAAGCTCAGGACCTGGTCAGCCACCTCCTCACAGAAGTTCTGGACCTGGTCGGGCAACTCTTCACAGAAGCTCTGCTGGACCTGGTCGGGCACCTCCTAACAGAAGCTCTGGACCTGGTCGAGCACCTCCTCACAGAAGCACAGGAACTGGTCGGACACCTCCTCACAGAAGCTCTGGACCTGGTCGGGCACCTCCTTACAGAAGCTCCAGACCTGGTCGGGCACCTTCTCACAGAAGCTATGGGCCTGGTCGGGCACCTCCTTACAGAAGCTAGATATGAGATAGATAGATATGAGACAGAGAGATAGATATGAGATAGATAGATATGAGATAGATAGATATGAGATAGATAGATGAAAGATTCGATAGATAGATAGGAGACAGACTATGAGGGCAGACTGGAGGATGATCTCATGTGTCCAGGCTCATTCTTCCTTCTCTTCTGACAACATGGTGCTAGTCAAGCTTGAGGTTGAGTACTGTCAGGCATTCTGGACATGACGACTAACAACCCCAGTGTTTTTCTTTAGGATTGTCAGACAGCAAGTCCCTAGCAACCAGGTGTACAACCTCAATACAGGCTCCCATGAGTTTAGGACATCCCTATACAAAAGCCTGGAACCTGGCTGGGCACCCCCTAAAGAAGCTCTGGACCTGGTCGGGCACCTCCTCACAGCAGCTCAGGACCTGGTCAGGCACCTCCTCCCAGAAGCTCTGGACCTGGTCGGGCACCTCCTCACAGAAGCTCAGGACCTGGTCGGGCACCTCCTCACAGAAGCTCTGGACCTGGTCGGGCACCTCCTCACAGAAGCTCAGGACCTGGTCGGGCATCTCCTCACAGAAGCTCTGGACCTGGTCGGGCACCTCCTCACAGAAGCTCAGGACCTGGTCGGGCACCTCCTCACAGAAGCTCTGGACCTGGTCGGGCACCTCCTCACAGAAGCTATGGGCCTGGTCAGGCACCTCCTCACAGAAGCACAGGAACTGGTCGGGCACCTTCTCACAGAAGCTCTGGACCTGGTCGGGCAACTCTTCACAGAAGCTCTGCTGGACCTGGTCGGGCACCTCCTCACAGAAGCTCTGGACCTGGTCGGGCACCTCCTTACAGAAGCTCCAGACCTGGTCGGGCACCTTCTCACAGAAGCTATGGGCCTGGTCGGGCACCTCCTTACAGAAGCTAGATATGAGATAGATAGATATGAGACAGAGAGATAGATATGAGATAGATAGATATGAGATAGATAGATATGAGATAGATAGATGAAAGATTCGATAGATAGATAGATAGATAGGAGACAGACTATGAGGGCAGACTGGAGGATGATCTCATGTGTCCAGGCTCATTCTTCCTTCTCTTCTGACAACATGGTGCTAGTCAAGCTTGAGGTTGAGTACTGTCAGGCATTCTGGACATGACGACTAACAACCCCAGTGTTTTTCTTTAGGATTGTCAGACAGCAAGTCCCTAGCAACCAGGTGTACAACCTCAATACAGGCTCCCATGAGTTTAGGACATCCCTATACAAAAGCCTGGAACCTGGCTGGGCACCCCCTAAAGAAGCTCTGGACCTGGTCGGGCACCTCCTCACAGAAGCTCTGGACCTGGTCGGGCACCTCCTCACAGAAGCTCAGGACCTGGTCGGGCATCTCCTCACAGAAGCTCTGGACCTGGTCGGGCACCTCCTCACAGAAGCTCAGGACCTGGTCGGGCACCTCCTCACAGAAGCTCTGGACCTGGTCGGGCACCTCCTCACAGAAGCTATGGGCCTGGTCAGGCACCTCCTCACAGAAGCACAGGAACTGGTCGGGCACCTTCTCACAGAAGCTCTGGACCTGGTCGGGCAACTCTTCACAGAAGCTCTGCTGGACCTGGTCGGGCACCTCCTCACAGAAGCTCTGGACCTGGTCGAGCACCTCCTCACAGAAGCTCTGGACCTGGTCGAGCACCTCCTCACAGAAGCACAGGAACTGGTCGGGCACCTCCTCACAGAAGCTCTGGACCTGGTCGGGCACCTCCTTACAGAAGCTCAGGACCTGGTCGGGCACCTTCTCACAGAAGCTATGGGCCTGGTCGGGCACCTCCTTACAGAAGCTCAGGACCTGGTCGGGCACCTCCTCACAAAAGCCCTGGACCTGGTTGGGCACCTCCTCACAGAAGTTCTGGACCTGGTTAGGCACCTCCTCACAGAAGCTCTGGACCTGGTCGGGCACCTCCTCACAGAAGCTCAGGACCTGGTCGGGCACCTCCTCCCAGAAGCTCTGGACCTGGTCGGGCACCTCCTCCCAGAAGCCCTGGACCTGGTCGGGCACCTCCTTACAGAAGCTCTGGACCTGGTCGGGCACCTCCTTACAGAAGCTCTGGACCTGGTCGGGCACCCCCTCACAGAAGCCCTGGACCTGGTCAGGCACCTCCTCACAGAAGCTCTGGACCTGGTCGGGCACCTCCTCACAGAAGCTCAGGACCTGGTCGGGCACCTCCTCACAGAAGCTCTGGACCTGGTCAGCCACCTCCTCACAGAAGTTCTGGACCTGGTCGGGCAACTCTTCACAGAAGCTCTGCTGGACCTGGTCGGGCACCTCCTAACAGAAGCTCTGGACCTGGTCGAGCACCTCCTCACAGAAGCACAGGAACTGGTCGGACACCTCCTCACAGAAGCTCTGGACCTGGTCGGGCACCTCCTTACAGAAGCTCCAGACCTGGTCGGGCACCTCCTAACAGAAGCTCTGGACCTGGTCGGGCACCTCCTCACAGAAGCTCTGGACCTGGTCGGGCACCTCCTCACAGAAGCTCTGGACCTGGTCGGGCACCTCCTTACAGAAGCTCAGGACCTGGTCGGGCACCTTCTCACAGAAGCTATGGGCCTGGTCGGGCACCTCCTTACAGAAGCTCAGGACCTGGTCGGGCACCTCCTCACAAAAGCCCTGGACCTGGTTGGGCACCTCCTCACAGAAGTTCTGGACCTGGTTAGGCACCTCCTCACAGAAGCTCTGGACCTGGTCGGGCACCTCCTCACAGAAGCTCAGGACCTGGTCGGGCACCTCCTCCCAGAAGCTCTGGACCTGGTCGGGCACCTCCTCCCAGAAGCCCTGGACCTGGTCGGGCACCTCCTTACAGAAGCTCTGGACCTGGTCGGGCACCTCCTTACAGAAGCTCTGGACCTGGTCGGGCACCCCCTCACAGAAGCCCTGGACCTGGTCAGGCACCTCCTCACAGAAGCCCTGGACCTGGTCGGGCACCCCCTCACAGAAGCCCTGGACCTGGTCGGGCACCTCCTCACAGAAGCTCTGGACCTGGTCGGGCACCTCCTCACAGAAGCTCAGGACCTGGTCGGGCACCTCCTCACAGAAGCTCAGGACCTGGTCGGGCACCTCCTCACAGAAGTTCTGGACCTGGTCTGGCACCTCCTTACAGAAGCTCTGGACCTGGTCGGGCACCTCCTCACAGAAGCTCTGGACCTGGTTGGGCACCTCCTCACAGAAGCTCTGGACCTGGTCGGGCACCTCCTCACAGAAGCTCAGGACCTGGTCAGCCACCTCCTCACAGAAGTTCTGGACCTGGTCGGGCAACTCTTCACAGAAGCTCTGCTGGACCTGGTCGGGCACCTCCTAACAGAAGCTCTGGACCTGGTCGAGCACCTCCTCACAGAAGCACAGGAACTGGTCGGACACCTCCTCACAGAAGCTCTGGACCTGGTCGGGCACCTCCTTACAGAAGCTCCAGACCTGGTCGGGCACCTTCTCACAGAAGCTATGGGCCTGGTCGGGCACCTCCTTACAGAAGCTAGATATGAGATAGATAGATATGAGACAGAGAGATAGATATGAGATAGATAGATATGAGATAGATAGATATGAGATAGATAGATGAAAGATTCGATAGATAGATAGGAGACAGACTATGAGGGCAGACTGGAGGATGATCTCATGTGTCCAGGCTCATTCTTCCTTCTCTTCTGACAACATGGTGCTAGTCAAGCTTGAGGTTGAGTACTGTCAGGCATTCTGGACATGACGACTAACAACCCCAGTGTTTTTCTTTAGGATTGTCAGACAGCAAGTCCCTAGCAACCAGGTGTACAACCTCAATACAGGCTCCCATGAGTTTAGGACATCCCTATACAAAAGCCTGGAACCTGGCTGGGCACCCCCTAAAGAAGCTCTGGACCTGGTCGGGCACCTCCTCACAGCAGCTCAGGACCTGGTCAGGCACCTCCTCCCAGAAGCTCTGGACCTGGTCGGGCACCTCCTCACAGAAGCTCAGGACCTGGTCGGGCACCTCCTCACAGAAGCTCTGGACCTGGTCGGGCACCTCCTCACAGAAGCTCAGGACCTGGTCGGGCATCTCCTCACAGAAGCTCTGGACCTGGTCGGGCACCTCCTCACAGAAGCTCAGGACCTGGTCGGGCACCTCCTCACAGAAGCTCTGGACCTGGTCGGGCACCTCCTCACAGAAGCTATGGGCCTGGTCAGGCACCTCCTCACAGAAGCACAGGAACTGGTCGGGCACCTTCTCACAGAAGCTCTGGACCTGGTCGGGCAACTCTTCACAGAAGCTCTGCTGGACCTGGTCGGGCACCTCCTCACAGAAGCTCTGGACCTGGTCGGGCACCTCCTTACAGAAGCTCCAGACCTGGTCGGGCACCTTCTCACAGAAGCTATGGGCCTGGTCGGGCACCTCCTTACAGAAGCTAGATATGAGATAGATAGATATGAGACAGAGAGATAGATATGAGATAGATAGATATGAGATAGATAGATATGAGATAGATAGATGAAAGATTCGATAGATAGATAGATAGATAGGAGACAGACTATGAGGGCAGACTGGAGGATGATCTCATGTGTCCAGGCTCATTCTTCCTTCTCTTCTGACAACATGGTGCTAGTCAAGCTTGAGGTTGAGTACTGTCAGGCATTCTGGACATGACGACTAACAACCCCAGTGTTTTTCTTTAGGATTGTCAGACAGCAAGTCCCTAGCAACCAGGTGTACAACCTCAATACAGGCTCCCATGAGTTTAGGACATCCCTATACAAAAGCCTGGAACCTGGCTGGGCACCCCCTAAAGAAGCTCTGGACCTGGTCGGGCACCTCCTCACAGAAGCTCTGGACCTGGTCGGGCACCTCCTCACAGAAGCTCAGGACCTGGTCGGGCATCTCCTCACAGAAGCTCTGGACCTGGTCGGGCACCTCCTCACAGAAGCTATGGGCCTGGTCAGGCACCTCCTCACAGAAGCACAGGAACTGGTCGGGCACCTTCTCACAGAAGCTCTGGACCTGGTCGGGCAACTCTTCACAGAAGCTCTGCTGGACCTGGTCGGGCACCTCCTCACAGAAGCTCTGGACCTGGTCGAGCACCTCCTCACAGAAGCTCTGGACCTGGTCGAGCACCTCCTCACAGAAGCACAGGAACTGGTCGGGCACCTCCTCACAGAAGCTCTGGACCTGGTCGGGCACCTCCTTACAGAAGCTCAGGACCTGGTCGGGCACCTTCTCACAGAAGCTATGGGCCTGGTCGGGCACCTCCTTACAGAAGCTCAGGACCTGGTCGGGCACCTCCTCACAAAAGCCCTGGACCTGGTTGGGCACCTCCTCACAGAAGTTCTGGACCTGGTTAGGCACCTCCTCACAGAAGCTCTGGACCTGGTCGGGCACCTCCTCACAGAAGCTCAGGACCTGGTCGGGCACCTCCTCCCAGAAGCTCTGGACCTGGTCGGGCACCTCCTCCCAGAAGCCCTGGACCTGGTCGGGCACCTCCTTACAGAAGCTCTGGACCTGGTCGGGCACCTCCTTACAGAAGCTCTGGACCTGGTCGGGCACCCCCTCACAGAAGCCCTGGACCTGGTCAGGCACCTCCTCACAGAAGCTCTGGACCTGGTCGGGCACCTCCTCACAGAAGCTCAGGACCTGGTCGGGCACCTCCTCACAGAAGCTCTGGACCTGGTCAGCCACCTCCTCACAGAAGTTCTGGACCTGGTCGGGCAACTCTTCACAGAAGCTCTGCTGGACCTGGTCGGGCACCTCCTAACAGAAGCTCTGGACCTGGTCGAGCACCTCCTCACAGAAGCACAGGAACTGGTCGGACACCTCCTCACAGAAGCTCTGGACCTGGTCGGGCACCTCCTTACAGAAGCTCCAGACCTGGTCGGGCACCTTCTCACAGAAGCTATGGGCCTGGTCGGGCACCTCCTTACAGAAGCTAGATATGAGATAGATAGATATGAGACAGAGAGATAGATATGAGATAGATAGATATGAGATAGATAGATGAAAGATTCGATAGATAGATATGAGATAGATAGATATGAGATAGATGAAAGATTCGATAGATAGATAGATAGATAGATAGATAGGAGACAGACTATGAGGGCAGACTGGAGGATGATCTCATGTGTCCAGGCTCATTCTTCCTTCTCTTCTGACAACATGGTGCTAGTCCAGCTTGAGGTTGAGTACTGTCAGACATTCTGGACATGACGACTAACAACCCCAGTGTTTTTCTTTAGGATTGTCAGACAGCAAGTCCCTAGCAACCAGGTGTACAACCTCAATACAGGCTCCCATGAGTTTAGGACATCCCTATACAAAAGCCTGGAACCTGGCTGGGCACCCCCTAAAGAAGCTCTGGATCTGGTCAGGCACCTCCTCACAGAAGCTCTGGACCTGGTCGGGCACCTCCTCACAGCAGCTCAGGACCTGGTCAGGCACCTCCTCACAGAAGCTCTGGACCTGGTCGGGCACCTCCTCACAAAAGCTCTGCTGGGCCTGGTCAGGCACCTCCTCACAGAAGCTATGGGCCTGGTCAGGCACCTCCTCACAGAACTTCTGGACCTGGTCGGGCACCTCCTCACAGAAGCTCAGGACCTGGTCAGGCATCTCCTCACAGAACTTCTGGACCTGGTCGGGCACCTCCTCACAGAACTTCTGGACCTGGTCGGGCACCTCCTCACAGAAGCTCAGGACCTGGTCAGCCACCTCCTCACAGAAGCTCTGGACCTGGTCGGGCAACTCTTCACAGAAGCTCTGCGGCACCTGGTCGGGCACCTCCTAACAGAAGCTCTGGACCTGGTCGAGCACCTCCTCACAGAAGCACAGGAACTGGTCGGGCACCTCCTCACAGAAGCTCTGGACCTGGTCGGGCCCCTCCTTACAGAAGCTCAGGACCTGGTCGGGCACCTTCTCACAGAAGCTATGGGCCTGGTCGGGCACCTCCTTACAGAAGCTCAGGACCTGGTCGGGCACCTCCTCCTAGAAGCTCTGGACCTGGTCGGGCACCTCCTCACAGAAGCTCAGGACCTGGTCGGGCACCTCCTCACAAAAGCCCTGGACCTGGTTGGGCACCTCCTCACAGAAGTTCTGGACCTGGTTAGGCACCTCCTCACAGAAGCTCTGGACCTGGTCGGGCACCTCCTCACAGAAGCTCAGGACCTGGTCGGGCACCTCCTCCCAGAAGCTCTGGACCTGGTCGGGCACCTCCTCCCAGAAGCCCTGGACCTGGTCGGGCACCTCCTCACAGAAGCTCTGGACCTGGTCTGGCACCTCCTCACAGAAGCTCTGGACCTGGTCGGGCACCTCCTTACAGAAGCTCTGGACCTGGTCGGGCACCCCCTCACAGAAGCCCTGGACCTGGTCGGGCACCTCCTCACAGAAGCTCAGGACCTGGTCGGGCACCTCCTCACAGAAGCTCAGAACCTGGTCGGGCACCTCCTTACAGAAGCTCAGGACCTGGTCGGGCACCTCTTCACAGAAGTTCTGGACCTGGTCTGGCACCTCCTTACAGAAGCTCTGGACCTGGTCGGGCACCTCCTCACAGAAGCTCTGGACCTGGTTGGGCACCTCCTCACAGAAGCTCTGGACCTGGTCGGGCACCTTCTCACAGAAGCTCTGGACCTGGTCAGGCACCTCCTCACAGAAGCTCTGGACCTGGTCAGGCACCTCCTCACAGAAGCTCTGGACCTGGCCGGGCACCTCCTCACAGAAGCCCTGGACCTGGTTGAGTACCTCCTCACAGAAGCTCTGGACCTGGTCAGGCACCTCTTCACAAAAGCCCTGGACCTGGTCGGGCACCTCCTCACAGAAGCTCTGGACCTGGTCGGGCACCTCCTCACAGAAGCCCTGGACCTGGTTGAGTACCTCCTCACAGAAGCTCTGGACCTGGTTGGGCACCTCCTCACAAAAGTTCTGGACCTGGTCGGGCACCTCCTCACAGAAGCACAGGAACTGGTCGGGCACCTCCTCACAGAAGCTCAGGACCTGGTTGGGCACCTCCTCACAGAAGCTCTGGACCTGGTCGGGCACCTCCTCACAGAAGCTCAGGACCTGGTTGGGCACCTCCTCACAGAAGCTCTGGACCTGGTTGGGCACCTCCTTACAGAAGCTCTGGACCTGGTCAGGCACCTACTCACAGAAGCCCTGGGCCTGGGTTGTGTACACGACTACCGATCTGACTACTGGGGACGGACTGAGGGGATTTCTGTAATCTCAGGTACCAGACTGAAGGAGCTGAAACATTTCATGGTCACATCATGTTTTGGAGTTAATTTTAATACAAAGGGTTAATGGCGGCTCCACAGATGACTTCATGCTGGGTGGGTAGAACATTACACTTAATTAGTCCTGTGAAGCTATTTAGGTGCAGATTAGGGCCCCAGCCAAAATGGGGTTTAGCAGCGTTCGCATGGCTTGGGTGGAGATCCCTCAGACATGTCTGTTCCGCCTGGAGAATTGATTATGTGAGATTTCGGAGGCCCCGGGGGGTGATTTACCTCAGAGGACGGACCCTTAGCAGCCTGTACACAGCATCAGCCATATGTAATGAACAGGCTCCACTCCCATCATGCACTGCAAGTCAGACACCATTCAAGGAGTCCAGTCATCCCATGGACTACTTTTTAGGAAGACAGATGTATTGTCGTGAGATTTAATGCAGCTGAGCTGAGTTTGTCAATGTAGAAGAGCTAAGTGTCAATGAAGCTAAGTTAAGATTGTTAATGCAGCAGCGCAGCTGCATCTATGCATTTTATTACTGTAACTGGGTCATGTGATCACCAGCCAGACCCACAAAAAATCACTGAGCTTAATATGTCAAAGGATGCAATTTCAATATGAAAACTCATCAAAACTGCACATAACTGAACTGCACATAATGTGAACTGACCTCAACCCACTTATAAGTCTAATCAGTTCCCCAGGGTGCCCTCCAGCACCTGCAGTCTAATTAGATGACCAGGTGCAGTGATGAGACTCCGCCCCTTCTCTCTGCAAAGCCTGAAGATTCATGGGAAATGTAGGCAGCATTAGGAAATAATTACAGTGATGGAATTGCAATCAGTATGGCTGAAAATCCAATGCCTGCCACATAAGCTAAAACAGGTAAGCACAAGAACCTCTACACAATTCTATATAAGCAAGAAAAATACATTCCGGAGTGCTTCTTTAACATAACAGAATTGAGTTTGGTAATGATGCAGCTTAGTTTGACAACACAGAAGAGCTAAGTTTGTTAATAAAGATCTGAGTTTAAAGGAGAAGCGTCATGGAAAAAAACGTATAACCCTATGCGCAGGATTGGGGATAAGTCTTAGATCGCAGGGGGTCCGACCACTGGGGCCCCCTGCGATCTCCTGTATGGAGCCCCGGACCTCCTCCACAGTGGTGCAGCAGATATATTGAGGGGGCGGGGGTCGTGACACCCCCGCTGTGGAGGTGAGCCAGAGCTTCATACAGGAGATCTCGGAGGGCCCCAGCAGTCGGATCCCCCCCCCCCCCCCCCCCGCAATCTAAAACTTATCCCCTATCCTGCAGATAGGGGATACGTTTTTTTCCATGACACTTCTCCTTTAAAGGGGTACTCCACTGGAAAACATTTTTTTTTTTTTTTAATCAACTGATGACAGAAAGTTAAACAGATTTGTAAATTACTTCTATTTAGAAAACGTAATCCTTCCAGTACTTATCAGCTGCTGTATGCTCCACAGGAAGTTCTTTTCTTTTTGAATTTCCTTTCTGTCTGACTACAGTGCTCTCTGCTGACACCTCTGTCCATGTCAGGAACTGTCCAGAGCAGGAGAGGTTTGCTATGGGGATTTTCTCCTACTCTGGACAGTTCCTGACATCGACAGAGGTGTCAGCAGAGAGCACTGTGGTCAGACAGAAAGGAAATTGGAAAAGAAAAGAACTTCCTGTAGATCACACAGTAGCTGATAAGTACTGGAAGGATGAAGATTTTTAATAGAAGTAATTTACAAATCTGTTTAACTTTCTG